>NC_090297.1:74950089-75256071 GCF_039906515.1 Pseudorca crassidens | reverse complement strand
TTCCAGGTCACTTATCTGGTCTTCTGCCTCAGTTATTCTGCTATTGATTCCTTCTAGAGAATTTTTAATTTCATTTATTTTGTTGTTCATCATTCTTTGTTTGCTCTTTAATTCTTCTAAGTCCTTGTTAAACGCTTTTTTTATTTTCTCCATTCTACTTCCAAGATTTTGGATCATCTTTACTTTCATTACTCTGAATTCTTTTTCCGGTAGACTGCCTATTTCCTCTTCATTTGTTTGGTCTGGTGGGTTTTTACTTTGCTCCTTAATCTGCTGCATATGTCTCTTTCTTCTCGTTTTGTTCAGCTTACTGTATTGGGCATCTCCTTTTCACAGGCTGCAGGTTCTAGTTCCTGTTGTTTTTGGTGTCTGACCCCTAGTTGTGAGGTTCGTTCAGTGGTTTGTGTAGGCTTCCTGGCAGAGGGGACTGGTCCCTGTGTTCTGGTGGGTGGGGCTGGATCTTGTTCTTCTGGTGGGCAGGGCCGCATCCAGTGGTGAATTTTGGGGTATCTGTGGACTTAGTATGACTTTAGGTGGCCTCTCTGCTAGTAGGTGGGGTTGTGTTCCAGTCTTGCTGGTTGTTTGGCATGGTGCATCCAGCACTGGAGCTTGCAGGCTGTTGGTTGGAGCTGAGTCTTAGTGTTTAGATAGAGGTCTCTGGGAGAGCTCTCACCGAATGATATTACTTGGGGCCAGGAGGTCTCTGGTGGTCCCGTGTCCTGGACTCGGTTCTCCGACCTTGGAGGCTCAGACCTGACACCTGGCTGGAGCACCAAGACCCTGCCACCTACATGGGTCAGAAGAAAAGGAAGAAAAAAGAAGGAAAAAAAAGAAAAATGAACGAACAATAGAACCCCAAACCAAATGGTAAAAGCAAAACTAAACAGAGAAAATCACACAAATAAACATATACACACACTCATAAGAAGAAAACAAACAACAACAACAAAAAATAATGAACAGTCAGGACCCTAGGACAAATGGTAAAAGCAAACCTAAATAGACAAAATCATACAAAGAAACATACCACACTATAGACCAGGGTTTCAGAATATTTGGTCCTTTTCCAAAGTACTCTCTGGTCCTCTGCGAAAGGACTTCAAGGTCATTTTGCTTAGACTTTGATTCTCAGTCTGCAATGGAATCACGTGGGAATCTTGAGCCGGTGCTGGGCCTCACTGGGGAGGAATCAAATCAGAAAATCTGGGGTAAGGCCCGGCATGAAACTGCTTTAAAGCTTCCTGCCCGACTCCACCAGTCTCCGCAGGCGAGAACCCTGTATTTTTTAAACTATCATAAGTTTTAAAGCTATGAACTTTGAATAAACTAGCCACTGTAATTATAAGAATAATTACTTCCTATTGATAGAATTTGTCAATGATGTATTAATACTGCATATCTGTACATTAAGTTGGAAAGTATTACTCTGCCTCTCACAGTCTCATGTATTTCAGGCTTACACATGTTGGAAATATATAGTAGTTATATTTCACAGACTTTAAGACTCACCCCAAAGTAAAGATGTCATATTTTCTGTTCTGAAATTTGTAGTTATATAAATGTGGACTATTAGAAATGGGCCATTATGTCAGGATGTAGACCTCTGGAAATCACTGTTTTAAATTTATTTTTGAAGATTACTTCCCCCATTGTTCATTCCATAGTTTATCTCAAAACTATTATATGCCAGTTATTATGTTGGGTCAGAGATATAAAAAAATGAATAAAACATGCTTCTGCTCTCACATAATGCACAGATTAGGAAAACAGAAAAAAGAAAACAAAAAACCAAAAACAGGGCAGTATTCTCAGTACTGTAAGAAGAAGGACATTCCAGTAGTGGTAACTGTATCTTCAAAGGGTTGGAGCATGTGGTAAGGGAGAGCATGTTCAGAGGCTAGAACACAGCCCATTGTGTCTAGAATGTTGGGTTTGGAGGAGGAAGAAGTCAAAGGAGAGTAGGGACGAATGGAAGGACATGAGACTGAAAGGGTTGATGGAAAACTAGTAGTAAGGGCCTGGGATGCTATCCTAAGAAGTTTGGATTACAACTAAAAAGGGCAACATTTTCATCATTGCTTCAAATACACCTTTCAAAGTTCCTTAACATTTGGAAAGCAAGAAATGGAGGTTTAAAGCAACTCAGTATTTGAAGGTGAAGGATGATACGTTAGCCAGGCACAGAGAGGTTGCAAGAGAAAGAAGGAAAGTGAAGGCATCAATAACACAAAAATTTAGTGGGCTCCAAACAATCAAGAGATTTCCACTATTTTTAAAAATTTTACTTTCAAAAACCCTTATAAGTTGTCCTTTACATTCTAAGATGACATATTAAAGAAGTTTTTCTAGGTCTGTTGCTTGCAGGAGATGATAGTGGTAGTTAGTGTTTTTGAGTAATCTTGCTTTGGAGCATTAAATTGAAAACCTTGACATTGGTGTCTCTGTCTCTTTCATGTTTGTTTCCTCAACAGTACTATACAACACTACAATGTTTGATACATATTATGCTCAATAAATATTAAATGATGAATGAATGAGAGAAACCCAGAAGAGCAGAGCCTTTTGTTTACTACTCATTTCCCTAAAATTATGGTAAATTTTATTGTCTGCAAGTTGTAAATCACGAAATAAAATCATTGGAATGCCTGACACATAGTAACTGCCCAATAAATGTTTGCTGAGTAAACGGGTGAAAGAAAAATCTAAGACAATCAAATGAAGTATTTATTGAATACTTCCTGGGAACATGGCACTAAAGTATTTCCCCTATCATCAAGATATTATCTCTCTGGAGAAATACTTCAAAATGAATGCTGTGGGTAGTAAGTATTATAGGAGCTCAAGGAAGGGAAGGAGGCTTATGGACAAGATCCGTATGAGTAGGCTTCAGGGAACAGGATAGACCTCATTAAAATTTGAATGATTGGTATGATTTATAAATGTGAGAAGGAAAAGAAGTAGTTGAAGAATAAGGCATGTGTGGGGGCTTAGTGAGATGAACCATTCTGGGTTAATTAAGTTTACCATGTTCTCTTTTAAATTCTAGTTGGGTGCTCAAGGATGCCTTTCTTTCTTATTGCTTTTCAGGGCAGTGTTGGCTCTATGGGACCAGTTGGACCTTCTGGAATCCCTGGCCCAATGGTATGTTTCTATTTTTGTAATGGATATTTCACTTTGATTTTTCTATGGTGTCACAAAGTATCACTTTCTTTTTTAGGGTCTTTCGGGGAATAAGGGCCTACCTGGAATCAAAGGTGATAAGGTGATTTAAATATTTACATTGTCATAGAGATGATTTCTTATCACATTTACTTTTCTTTTGAATCCACACAACTTATAAAATACTTGTTTTAAAAAATATGGGATCTAATCTCTACTATCAATTATATAATTTTTCTCAGAAGTAGGAAAAATAGAGAAATTACTCTTATATAACTAGTATTTGCCTTCTTATAATACTGCCACATTTGCATTGCTTAAGTGTCTTCACGTGAAATTGTGCTCTCCAGGGTGAACAAGGCATTGTGGGAGAGCCAGGAGAACCAGGGTATCCTGGAGACAAGGTAATGTTTTTACCGTTAATTTTATATAAATACAACAAAAGCCAGTGAAAATGTATAAATTCTTTAAAAAGAAAGGAGTACTCGTTATTTTAATCATTGATTATATTTTTTTTAGGATATGGTATCAATATGGTTTTACAAGTCTTGTTTAAAACAGTTTTCTCAATTATTTTAGAATAATTCCATGAATTTTTTTAGTAATTTGTAAATAGAGGTGTATCTGCCTTCTGTCGTATAATAGTTTTTCTCTTCACTGTACTGTTCTTTTCTTTTAGGGTGCTAGGGGTTTTCCTGGACCACCAGGGATTAGAGGAAAGCCAGGACCTTCAGTAGGTTTGAACTTTTGGTTTGCTCTTTCTGATTCATGGAGTACACACACTATGGCATGAGTCTGGCTACCTGTTGTTGTTTGTGGAATGTAAGAAGTAGGATGTAAGACTACCAGTATGGCGTTTTCTCTCCACTTTTAGAATATAGCTAATCCTTGAAGTTTTGAGCTCATAGATTATTGAGCTCATAGATTATTGGATCTCACCCTCCTCACCCCACCCCATCCCAGGCCAAAGCCAAATTTCTGTGAGCCTTAAAGATCTTGGTTGATCTATTATAGACAGTATTTAAACTAAGCAGTAGATTTTAAGTCAGAAAATATAAGGCACCTTAAATAATATTTTAATTTATCCAGATATCTGTTTCATTAAGGAAACATTCGGAAGAAAAACTAGCATTGTCACACTCTCTTATGGGCCCAAATATTCTAGTTCCTTGTCTTTTTTTAACCTTTGACCATCAATTAATTGAAATAAAAGGATACCATGTACTGTAGTTAACTTGAAGCCTAAGAAGCTATAAAACTAAAGTTACTGGATAATTAAAAATATTTAAATGGAAAATGGTTAAAACATGAGTTAAAGGTATTTATCTGCATATTAAAAATCATAATAATTATTATAGCTAACATTACTGAGTGCTTACAAAGTGCCAGATGCTCTTCTAAGGTCTATACGTCTAATTTAATCCTTAAAACAATCATACGAAGTTGGGACTATTATTATTCCTATTTTACCAATTAGGGAAACTGAGACACAGAGAGTTAAATAACTTGCCCAAGGTCCCATAGTTAGTTAGTCTCCTGGGAAAACCTAGGAAATCACATATGTCAGAGCCCATGCACTTAGCCACTGTGCCATAGTGTTCTGGGCTTTAATGTTTTAAGATTGTTTTAGGGTTGTTTTTTTTTTTTGCGGTACGCGAGCCTTTCACTATTGTGGCCTCTCCCGTTGCGGAGCACAGGCTCCGGACGCGCAGGCTCAGCAGCCATGGCTCACGGGCCCAGCTGCTCCGCGACATGTGGGATCCTCCAGGACCGGGGCATGAACCCGTGTCCCCTGCATCGGCAGGCGGACTCTCAACCACTGCGCCACCAGGGAAGCCCCGTTTTAGGGTTTTAATATTGATTACAACTCTGTGAAGGTGATTGTAGATACAAAAACTTAGATATAATATCATAATTTATTAATATAACATTATAAAAGAGTGTTGTTTTCCCAAGCAATTCATCATGTTCCCTCTAACTCCACCCTCTCATCTTTGGATTGTTTATTTTTGCATCAAAGGAAGCAGCATTAAGTTACGTAACTTTACATACACCATTCTTTATGACTTCTAACAGTGACAGCATTTCATATACATTTCCCAGGAATTATTTAATCCAAAGAACAATTTTCGGCATCTGTTTATCTAATGACATGTTGGTGGTGAGTTTTGCCTTAACTAGTTTTCACTCAGTCAGCTATCTACCCAGACTTGTGCCGTGGTGTTGAATCTCAGAAGGGGCACGAGTATAGGTCAAGCTAACAAAAAGCTTCTATTTTTCAAGGATGATTCTAAACCACGTAAAAGGAACTTTCAATATCTGCAGTGACTGACCCTTCTTATATCTTATATCTTCATTTTTTTCTAATGTGAGGGTTTTCTAACTTTTGATAACAAGAAAAGGAAGTGGTATGACACATTTTCTAAGGTCAATACTAAGTAATAAATAATTGATATTATTCTCTTACGCCTTGTAATTAATTACTTGAGAAAACCAGAGTCAAATATCATGCTTATATAAGTTAAACCTTTTTAATGTCTTCCTTACTCTTTGATTCAATTTATATTGATAACATGTTTATTGGGGTGGGAGAGGGGGAATTGCTGGTCTGAATAACATGTAGATTTTAGTTCCAGCCCTGACACTGACCTGCTGTGACCTTGGACATTTAACCACCATGGTATCCAGTTTCTCGTGTTTAAAATGGGAGTCAGGCTATATCATATGTAAGGTGCCTTGCAGCTCTGTGACTCTTTAATCCTCTCTTAGTAATAATGCTTCCCAACGTTGCTCTAGTCTAAGCTAAAGCAAAGACAGCCTGTTTTACCTTTAGCACATTGTCTTAAAACCTTAAATTTTTGTTTTTCCTGGGATCACCAGAAACTCTAATGTGGTTCTTTAAGGCAGTGATGCAGGGAACATGAAATGGTGAGCGTGAGGCTTTTGCTTGCTCGTGTTATACCTTTTTTGTACTATTCTAATAAAAATATTTTAATGTCAGCAGGGATTAGTTTGGTAGGAAACAGTTGGCTATTTTTTGTTTCTTTTAATCAAATCTTCAAAATATACATACTTTGGACTGAAGATAGTATAGAGACTTATGAATTAATATTTATGAGATGGCCTTGCCTTTAGACTTTCACTTTATTTATCACTTGTTTCTATCTATTGTTAGAAAAAATTGTAGTTGTTTGACTTTCCTCGTTATGGAAGGAGACACCTGTTTAATGAAAAATTACGTACACAGTATAAGTAATCATATTAAAAATAAATTATACAAGTTAGTGCCTATCTAAATCATTTGCTTACTATCATGCAAAGAATGCCAGAGTCATGAGAACGTCTTTCTTATTTTATATCTCCTACTTTTGGTTTTCTGTTATATAAAATGTTGGTGTCACTGATACTGTTTCCAAATGGATCTAAGTTATAACATAAAAGAATGTTTTCAAGAGAAAAGAATGTCCTGATCCAGAAGGATTTTAACATTCTGGAATAGGGAAGCTTTTACCCTGCAAGTATTTAAAGACTAGAGGAAACTACCAATCTGAAGCTGTTAAGAAATATATTTTTTTAAAAAGAGAAAATAAATACAATTATGTCCTTTCCATTTTTTTTAGCTAGAAGTTGCTGTCATTTGTAGAAGTTTACTTTTAATCATTATTCAATTCTCTAAAAGTTACTTGAAAACTCAGTTTTTATAAAGGAGAATTGACATTCAAGGAAACTTGCCATTGAAGTTTTTCAAAATGAAAATTTTTTCTGAAGGATCAATAAAATTATTCCACAATTTATATTTTTAAATATCAGGTTGTCAGTCAACTTTTCTGAAAACAAAGTCCTAGTGTATGCTGATATTTCCTCAAGCTTGTAAATTTAGTGTCTTGTTTAGATTTTGCCACTAGAGGGCCTCAGTGAGAACTTCATCTCTATCTCTTGGAGGTAATATTCATTTTAAGAATTTGACTCCCTTAAATACTGATTATGATGGAGTATGATGGATTATAATTTTGTTTATTTAGGGGAACTTCAGTGAAGTTCTGCAAAATACTTTATTACTTTTCTCTAGATTTGATTGCAGTAGTTGTACTGTGTACTGTTTAAGTCCAGATACTCTAGCACTCTACGAGACTGAATTTAGTACATATGGAAAACTGTGCTTTACTTCTTGGAAAGTGGATAAACCCATATTATACATAAAATTTTATGTATAAGAAATGCGAGCAATTTTATATATTCTGAGACCTATTTAAGTCAAATTTAAAACTCACATAGAAATTTAATATGACAAATAATGAATTCAATATTTTTTAATGAAAACAAGGGTATCAGACTACCAGCCTTCCCTGTTCTGTAGTTTCCTCTCTTGAGAGCATCACCAGCCCTCTCTAGTAGCAGGCTTTTACCCACTTCTCTTTCCTCGGACCTTCTTCTCCAGCCCTGATTTCACATTGCTAGCCTGAATGTCAGAAAATGGCTGCAGAGTTATTGAAACTGAGTCCTCAGAAGTTTAGTTAAAGGATTAAAGCAATCTAGGAATTCTAGGTATCATCCAGGAGAGGAGAGAGGATGTGAAGGGAAGGATTAATGGTTATAAAATTGATTAACATTTAATGAGTACTTTCTATGTGCTAGGCACTGTGCTTAACACTTATACATTTATTGTCTCATTTAATCCTTACAATGACTCTGTAAGAATGTTACTACTGTTGTTATTATTCGTGTTTTATTGGTGAGACAACTGAGGCTGAGAGATTAAGCAACAAGGATTTAAATCCAGGTGATTCTTAATTACAAAATCAGGCCCCTTATAGTTATGAAAGGAGAAAGGAATTTTCAGAGACAGAGGACCCTGGCTATTTATGGAAACAGTTCTTCATCTAGAGTTCCCTACTTTGTTAAGTCAAAGTTTACTGTCTTATCTCTGGGTAACACATACCCACACACACAATTTTTTTCCTTGATTTGATTTCCATTAATTTGTTTGTAGCCCTAACATTTAGGAGTAAATATATATATATATATATATAGACATATCTCTATATAATAAGTTTTCTACAATGATGATGGTTATAAATTCTTTCTGAATAGTCATTAAAACTTTGGCATATTATTATATATTGAGTGTTGTTTGCCAGAAAGTCTTTACAACTTTGTGTGGCATAATATATTTAGTGCTTTTTGTTTACCATATGTTTCCTTTTTAAATCATATTTATTAAATTAATGTTTATATTTCTCCCACCCACCCCCACGTTTTAGGGCCAAACAGGTAACCCAGGACCCCAAGGACCATCTGGCTCTCAAGGACCAGAGGTAAAATGTTGGTGGGAATATAATTAATTTAAATAAATATAGAAATTAAACTTGACTAGTAAAACATGCTTTTACGTAATAGGTTTAAGAAAGATTCTCTTTAAAGTTGATGTCTTTGAAAATAGTTTGGACTAAATTTTTTCTGTTATGTCAGGAGGTATGCAACGGTGATCTCTAGAAAATAGAAAGGGTATTAGCTGCATTGTAGTCCTGGTTAGGTCACAGCTGATTTATTTGTTCTGCACAATGACTACTAATAACACATGCTTGGAGCTTGAAATCAAATTTCAGGACCTAAACGCCATTGAATTTTTAATGCAGAATGCTTCCAATTTTTTAATATGCATATATCATTTGGATCTCATATTCTAGAATAAATACAATTAAGTCTGTAGCACATATATCAGGTTTGCTTGTATATTTGAAGTTCTTACTTTGGCTTAATGCTTGATGTAGAAGGGCTTTTTCTTTTCTTAAGACTACATAGGACATAAGCTTCTGAGGTGAAACATTTAAGCTTTTTTTAAAAAATTATTTGAGTCAAAGATATACTACATAGAGGTAAAGCTTCTGAAGCTCACCCTAGTTCAAAAATATAAACCAAAACATATGCGTACATAAACATATGAATACACATTCACAACTGATCCAGAGTCATAGAGGCAGCATTAACAGTGAGAAAGTGAATTTGGCTTCACAATAAATAAATCAGAGCAATAAAGTCCCCATAGTGTCAAAGCAGTAGGCATAGTTTCTAGGAATAGTACCGTCCTGGTGCTTTCTCCCTCTCTTTGTAAACTGTAAGGTCTATTTCTTATTGCACAGCTGTCTTTCGGGGTTGGTTGATTTCTTTAGCAAATACCTATTCTTACTTATTGTCTAATTTAAAAACGTATTGGATGTTGATAGTTCAAAAATCTAAAAAACTACATTGTATCTACTTTTAATAATAGAGAGGTAATAGGAGGTAAAATACAGCAATGTATTGATGTCATCATTCTGGGAAGAAGGAAATTGTTTTGAGTAATAAAAATGATTATTAACAAAGTAGTAATTAACAGATTAATATAAGTTTATCTTTTATGAGTCTACATTCATTTAATTATTTGTCATGAAAACCTTCCTGGAACGAATCATATTTACCTGTGTTCTCATACTGAGGATACAGAACCTAATTTATCTTTTATTATCTTTAAAGGTTAATTTTATGAACATGGATTATTCTGTTGTAATTTTAGTTACAGATGATATGTGTCCTAGGAAGGACTGTGTCACCTCCTTGTTATCAGTATGGCTTTGGATCGTTTTCTTCTTTTATATAAAGCCAGGTTAAAGGATGCATGGGCCATGTTTTTACTTATTACTTAATTTTCCAAAAATTTTTTTTCCTCTGTTTCCTTTGAGATTTTATGATTTGCAATCATGATTCAAAGCATTGCCTCATTGTCTTTGTTAGATAGTAAGCCCTAACCTATGCCCATTCTTCCTCCTTACCTATTTTAAGTTTTTTGATGGGGCTGAAGATGTAACCTGTATTCTCTCAATAATTGGTTCCAGGCTGTTTGGGAAATGGGGCCTAATCCAAAGATCATAACTTCTTCTTGATCATAAGAATATAGGATGTAGGATATCATATATGAGGCAACAGCTCTATTTAAATACTTCTTGACATTAGGCTTTTAATAGAATTGTATGTCTAAGAATTTAAAATAGCATGTTTAACAGTATATCAAGCCTGAAAAGTTTCTACTTGCACAGTAGATGAATTTTCTCAGGTAAAGGATCTTATATGTTGTGCTGTATTTTGACTTTATCCTGTAGACAGTGATCAAAGATTTTTAATCAAAGGAATGAACTTATCAGACATGCATTTCAACGTAATTGTGGTAGAAGGAGTAAAGATAAAAGAGAACGAGAGAGGGAGAGATGACAGAACTAAGGCTGCTTGGGAGTATAATACAAGGCCAGGGGATTAATGATGAGGGCCTGTAATAATAGAGAGGAAAGGGTGGCTTCAAGAAATAATTAGGAAATTATAATTCACAGCAGTTGAATCACTCAGTTCAGTTCATTCAGCTTGTGTGAGAGAGGAATAAAAGACAAGTTTAATAATTTTTGCTTGAACAGTTATGTAGAATGTAGATCACCATTCTAAAAATAGAGAATAAAAAAGAAGGAGGAGGATACTCAGGGTGGGTGGAGATAATGCTTTGGTTTTGATTTTGTTAGGGCTGAAGTGCCTATAGGACATACAGGAAATTAGTCTCATAAGTGTATAGAAAATTGTAGACCTGACACTCAAAAGAGTGAACTAGAGATACATGTTTGTGTAGTCATCCACATAAAGGTATTAGATGATGCAATTGTAATAGATGAAATAATTTAGGCTTTATAAAACAAGGTTTGAAAATACTACACCTGGACCCTCAACTCCAGAAGGCTATATTCTCTGTTTACAGTGCAATTAAGTTTTAAATTGACAGTGTTAAGAGCAGTAAAATAAACTTTGATAACTTAAAAACATCATGAGAAGAAAAAAATCACAATGGAAATTACAAAATATTTAGAATTAAGTAACAAATCACTATAAAATCTAGTGTTGTACCTAAAGCAGCACCTAGAGGGAAATTCACAGACGTCAGTGCATTTCTCTAAAAAGCAAGGAAGATCAAGAATAAATAAGTTATGCATAGCACAAGTATAGGGACTTGTTTTAAAAGGAAAAAGATGTTGAAAGGTCAAATAGGATAGAGTCTGTGTTCTCTGTAAGTAGGATACTAAATCCCAAGAGTGGGAGAAAGGTGTGCATGCAGAAGGAGGGCGCTTGAAGAGTTCTGTGAGCACTAAGCAGGGAAGGGAACCAGGGACTAGTAACAATTTCTGACTTGTGTTAAAAACTCAGCTGAGACTGAAAAACCTTTTCCCCAAAATACAGCCGCAAAGTTCAGTACAGTTCACTAGAACCGAATTGCAAACTTGAGTCTCAACTTTCTACTGGGCAAAACAATGAAACATGGTCAGTTATATGCTTTTCTTCTCCCTTGGATAAAAACATATCACTTGTACAAAGGAAGGGCAACAATTCATGGTATTGTGTGATTTCCATATCTGAGTATAGATTGCTATCATAATGTCAAAGTACAATCCAGTAAAAGTAATCCTATTAGAGGCCAAAATGATGGTCCTAGGTATATACTTCTGTGATAGCTTTTGTTAATAATTGGGTGATGAAAGGCTTAAGTTAATATCTGGAACGTACAGTGCTTTTGAGATATCTTCTGAATGAGAATTGAGGAGTTAGCCTAGTACCTTGAGCAAATTACTTGGAGTTTTTTTATTGTGAATATTGTGATATATATCTTTAATTTTATCTTTTCCTAAATGGCTTATCAATTGTCCCAGAACCATTTGTTAAGCAATTTGTCTTTGCTTCAGTGATTTTAAGATGCCACCCCTATCATATAGTACATTTCCATGGTTATTGGGTCTATGTCTGGACTTTGTTTTCTGTTTCACTTGAATGGTTGTCTATTCCTGTGCAATTGTCACATTATTTTAATGATAGAACCTTTATGGTATTTTTTAACTTTATTGAGAAATAACTGGGAATAATCGACCAATATAATTGCGTATATAAAAGTGTAAAATGTGATGATTTGATATACCTTGTGGAATTATTACCAAGATCAAGGTAACACATCCATCACCTCACATAGTTAATTCTTTTAAATTAAAAAAAAATCTTATTGGGGTATAGTTGATTTACAACGTTCCATTAGTTTCAGGTGTACAGCAAAGTGAATCAGTTAATATCTGGAATACATATCTGTTTTACATATAGTAATGTGTGTATGTCAATCCCAATCTCCCAGTTTATGCTTCCTCACTTTTCCCCCAGGTAACTATAAGATTGTTTTCTACACCTGTGACTCTATTTCTGTTTTGTAAATAAGTTCATTTGTACCATTTTTTTAGATTCCACATATAAGCGATATCATACGATATTTGTCCTTCTCTGACTTATTGCCCTCAGTATGACAGTCTCTAGGTCCATCCCTGTCACTGCAACTGGCATTATTTTGTTTTTTAATGACTGAGTAATATTCCATTGTATATTTGTACCACATCTTTATCCTTCATCCATATGTAGATGGACATTTAAGTTGCTTCTATGTCCTGGCTATTGTAAATAGTGCTGAAATGAACATTGGGGTGCATGTATGTTTTCGAATTATGGTTTTCTCCAGGTATATGCCCAGAAGTGGGATTGCTGGATCATATGGTAGCTCTATTTTTAGTTTTTGAAGGAACCTCCATACTGTTCTCCATAGTGGTTGTATCAATTTACATTCCAGCCAACAGTGTAGAAGGGTTCCCTTTTCTCTACACCCTCTCCAGCATTTGTTGTTTATAGATTTTTTGCTGATGGCCATTCTGACTGGTGTGAGGTGATACCTCATTGTAGTTTTGATTTGCATTTCTCTAATAACTAGTTATATTGAGCATCTTTTCATATGCTTTTTGGCCATCTGTATGTCTTCTTTGGAGAAATGTCTATTTAGATCTTCCATCCATTTTTTGATTGGGCTGGGGTTTTTTTGTTGTCATTGAGCTGCATGAGCTGTTTGTGTATTTTGGAGATTAATCCCTTCTCAGTTGCTTCATTTGCAAACATTTTCTCCCATTCTGAGGGTTGTCTTTTTGTTTTGTTTATGGTTTCCTTTGCTGTGCAATAAATTTTTGTGGTGAGAATGCTTAAGATCTACTCTTAGCAACCTTCAAGTATATAATACATATTTTTTTTAACTATAGTAATGATGCTGTACATTAGATCCTCAGAACTTACTCTTCTTATAACTGAACATTTGTATCCTTCGACCTCCATCACCCCATTTCCTCACCCCACAGCCCCCGGCAACCACCATTCTATTATCTGTTTCTATAAAATTGACTTTTTTTAGATTCCATATATAAGTAATAACATACAATATTAGTCTTTCTCTGTCTGGCTTATTTCACTTAGCTTAATGCCCTCCAGATTCGTTCATGTTGTTGCAAATGACAAGATTTCATTCCTTTTTGTAGCTGAATAATATTTCACTGTGTTTGTGTGTATTTATCACATTTGTGAGATATATATATGATATATATAGATATGATATAATGATATTCACATTTTCTTTATACATTCCTCTGTCAAAGAACATTTGTTTCCATACCTTGGCTATTGTGAATAATGCTGAATGAACATGGGGGTGCATATATCTTAAAGAGTTAGTGTTTTCATTTTCTTTGGGTAAATACCAAGAATTGGAATTTCTGGATCATATGGTAGTTCTATTTTTAATTTTGGGGGGAACCTTCTTATTGTTTTCCTTAGTGGCTGTACCAATTTATATTACCACCAACAGTGCACACAACTGTTCCCTTTTCCACATTCTTGCCAACACTTGCTATTTCTTGTCTTTTTGATAATAGCTATTTTAACAGATATAAGGTGACATCTCATTGTGGTTTCGATTTGCATTTCCCTGATGATTAGGGTTGCTGAGCATCTTTTCATGTACCTGTTGGCCATCTGTGTGTCTTCTTCGGAAATATGTCTATCCAGATCCTGCCCAATTTTTAACCAGATTGTATTTTTCTGATGTTGAGTTGTACGAGTTCTTTATATATTTTGGATATTAACCCTTTATTAGATATATGGTTTGCAAATATTTTATTAGGTTTGACTTACATCTATGAATTAATTTAGGGAGCAGTGACATTTTTATGATATTGAGTCATCCTCTTAAAGAACAATGGATGTCTTTCATTTGTTCAAATCTGCTTTTGTATTTTTCAGGAATGTTTTAAAGTTTTCCTCATATAGGTTTTTGTACATGTCTCATTAAATTTGTTCCTATTTTTTGTTGCTATTATAAATGGGATTTTTCTCTACCATTGTATTCTCTAACAGGTTTTTGTATGTATATGAAGATTATTGATTTCTGAATGTTAATTTTACATCCTGCTGCTTTAGTGGTTTATTGTCTTTGAGTTATTTTTACCATTGATTTTCTAAAGTTTTCTAGATGTACTCTCATGTAATTTTCAAACTTTTTTTATCAGTTCCCATACCTCTAATTCAGTTCTCTTGTCTAGTGGCATTGTAATACCTCTAGTACAATGCTGAAGAGTTGGAAGTAGTGTGCATCCTTGTCTTGTTCCTCATTTCAGTGGAAATGCTATAATGATTTCTCATGAAGTAAATGCTAAATTAAAATTAACATATGCACATATTTTATCATGTTAAGAAATATCATCAATTCCTGAGTTTTTTAAATCAGGAATCATTTTTATAGTTTGTCAAATATATATAGAGAGTCAGATATTTGCTATATTTTCAACATGTATAGAGATAGTTATATATGTCTTTTTAGATATATTTATTGGTATATTATAGTAATGGATTTTCTATTAACTTTTGTATATAGTAACTATTTCTATATAATTTCTGTACATTGACTATTTCTATATGACTTTTCTATTGCATTCTTGAAAATATTCTACTTTATCATGGCACATTATTTTCCTAATGTAATACTAATTATACTAATATTCATTAGTACTTCTGCATCAGTATTTCTAAGTGATATTGGTCTGTAATATTCTTTCTTTTGGTACTTCGTCAGGTTTAGATATCAGTGTTATATTTATTTCATCAAAATAAATAGAAAGTCTTCTTAGTTTTTAGTGCTCTGGAATAATTTATGGAATACTGGGATTATCTTACCTGTGAGGCTTTGGTGGAATTTTCCTGTGAAACCGTCTGGAATTGATGCTTTTTTGTGGAGTAGTTTCTTGGTACCTTTCTGTGTTGCTTCTGTGAAAATTAGCCTGCTTAGAATTAAGCTTTTTATCTCTAAAGGGGTTAGCTTTGTTAAAATGTTATTTTCTTAGGAAATTAGCTGTTTCACCTAGGTTTTAAAATTTACTTCCATATAAATCTGCAAAATAGTCTCATGATTTTTAAACTTTGTTTTAAGAATTCTCTCTTGTGTGCTATTTAAAATTTGTTAAATTTTTTATATTTGTGTTTTCTCATTTTTTCTCTTGATTAGGCTTGATTCAGTTTGTCTAGTATGTTAATTTTTTTCTCAAAAAAACCCTGAAATTTTTATTTATTGTCTTCTCTTTTTCTTTTCTTTACATAGTTAGTTTCTCTTTGTATCTGCATTATTTTCTTGAGATTCTTTTGGTTTATGTTGTTCTTTTTCTTTTTGAGTTAGGAATTTAATTTATTTTTATTCTTTTATTTTTATTCCTAAAACTATTAAGGGCCATGCCTTTCCCTCTGATCATTGCTTTAAATGTATCCCATGTATTCTGGTATTGAGTATTTTTATTACCATTATTTTTTAGATATTTTGTAATTTCAGCTTGTATCTCCCTCTTAACCCAAGAGTTTTTTAAGAAGGCTTTTTTTTTTTTTTAAGAAGGCTTTTTAAAATTTCCAAGTGGGAGAGCCTCTTGGTTTTGATTTTGTTAATAATTCCTTGTTTCATTACACTGTTATCATAAACTGTTCTGTTTTATGGAACTTAGCAGTCTGATTTTTTCTTTGTGACCTAATATATGATCCCTTTTTGTGACTGTTCAATATGAACTTGACAGAAAGGTATATTTTTATTATCAGATGTGAAGTTCAGTATATAGTGACTTGCTCTTCCTTATTGATTATGTTCTTTACTTTTGGGCTGTATCTTCACTTATTTTTGGTCTGATTAATCTGTTTTAATGGGATGGACTGTGGCTGTCTACCCAGCTGCTTTGGGGCCACAAATGGGACTTATTTCTCCCTCCTTCACTATCCATTTTAAATTCCCCTCACCCTCAGCTGCCTCCTCAGTAGGTCTTGGTGACTTATCTGGTAGTATAACCTAAACCTTCAAGACTGTAGAGCAGTTCCAAGATGCGTTGATTGTATCACCTGTGTTTCATGTGTATTCCTTCCTGCCTTTTTTGTGTAAAGCAGTCTTTCTTCCTTTTGTTTTTCAGAGTCAGTTAACCATGCCAGTTTGGTGACTCCTCTTTTTGTTTGCTCATATCTTGTCATAAAAAGTCTAAAGTGTCCTGGTAGCAGCTGTAACTTTTAGTTTGTTAGGACCTTTGATGTGCCTCCTGTCAAGAGAGAGCCCCTTTGGGTATCAGGATCTCCAACCCTGAAGAGTCCAAGGTTGTGGAGACAGAACGCACAAAATGTACTGTTATTGGAAGTGATAGCAGATAGGACCACACCTGCTTCTACTTCTTGGTTTGGGACTCATATATCCTTCCTATTAGGGACAAAGCATCATATGGAGGTCTCTGATTTAATAAATACACTGTATCCCAAAGGGTGGTACTCCATCCTTTCATATTGTTTCCTCTGAGCTGGTTCTTCAGTTATAACTTTAGAAGGCAGTTCCAGTGTTCTGTGAGACTGGCTACCTCTAGATGGTGCAAGGTGGATTAAGACCAGTGGATCATATCATGGGCTCACTCTTATACCTCCTTCAGTGTAGGGATACTATGCTTTATGAGGTTCCATGCCTGTGGATCAGGCATTCTGTAATTCCCTAGATAGTGGTGCTAGTTAAACCTCTAAAGAGAGGAAAGGCACACTAAACTAAAATATGTATCTAACTCTGTAAAGATGAACTGCTGATACTGCCAGATTGAAAGGGGCCCACATGAATGTAAATTTTTTAAGTCTCTTTTTTAAAACATAAATTAAAAGGATGCATTTGCCAAATCAGTGACTACACACCATGTAAGGGAAGTCCTTGGTCATCTGCTTTGGTGATAATACTACATCCGACACAGCAGCTGCATTTGGGGCTGTGGTAGTCTACAGTTATCTCCAGAATAAAACTGATTTCTGTATGGGCCAGTCTGACAAATTAAACAGTGCTATGATAGAGACTGCCACCCGTACATATTTTAGATCTTAAATGGTGGCACTAATCTCTGATATGCTCTCCACACACAATGTGATTGGCCGTCATGTAATTGTGAGTGATTGGCTGATCCTTAGAACCAAAGGTCCACCTAACGATAGGAGTATCCCTGCCTTTTTGGCTCCTTTATAGAAAATCCAGTTCTAATTATTCATTTTCAGGAGGTCTTTTAGAGATACCTATTTTATGTTAATCACCAAAACCACAAAACGATGGTGAGTTAGATTAAGTCCTGACTTTAAGGAGCTTATATTCAAGAAATTAATACTAAATTCAGACTATGTCAAAGCCTCCACTGTCTGTCTTTTTCCCAGACATCAAGATTAATTAGGTTTGATAAAATAAAAAATAAAAAATCAGGTCATTCTTTAATAGTCTAGAATCAGTGTAGTTCTCAGAGAAAATTATAAAACAGCCAAAGAATTTCTTTCCTGAGGTCTCTGGTCTCTCCTTTCTATACTCTCTCCCTGTTGGGTATGAGTTCTTGTCTATTTCAAACAACCAGTGTCTCTTTTTCTTTCCATAATTTACCCTTCTTATCAAAGCCTGTTTTTAGAGAAAGACCTGATAAATATATTTCACTCCCATCAGTAACTGGTTAACAGCTAACTGCAATATAATTCCCTCTCAAGGATATTTACATTTCAACACTAAACAGAAACCTGAAAGTAATGCAGTGAGTCTTGAGTATCATTTAGTGAGCAGGGAAAAATTTGTGGTTGATTAGAAACTTTGATACCCCTCAAATTAATCATATCATACAAGAGGTCACCTACACTACCAATAAGACAGGACAAGACTGGCCAATATTTCTTGCTAGTGCTTTCTAGTTTGGAAATTCAAATCTTCATAAGAGTTAGTAAAAGCAAAGCACTCTGAAGTTTTTGTTGTAAATGCTAAGTTGTTTGCCATTGGCATTGAAGAGAATTGTTCATCATTAAAGACCATTTGAACAAATGTCACTTCAAAGTTATTTTCTTGCTTATTCTAGGTGAATTATTAAATTGCTGTAACAAAGAAGTAAATATACCTGTGCGTTTAGCTCTTCACAGAACTGTAAATATTAGAGGTGTCTCAAGGTAAAACATTATGTACTTTAAAACATAAGATTAAAAATTTTTCCATAATCTTTCTTTGTTTTTAAGAAAAACATATGGAGAATGCTGTACAGGACTCTTTTCTATTCCTTTAAGCATGGTAATATCAATTTTAGCACTAATCACATGCTTCCTCCCAGTTCTGGCAGTAAACCACCTTCAAATGTGGTAGCAGGATAGTTACAATGTTTGTTGATTCAGCCGTTAACCTCCCTGGGCTACAGAGATTGCCAAATAGTTGAATTTTGGATGATGTTCTTGGTAAATGGGACCAGTTGTTTACTGTAAAAATGAGCTGAGACCACTAATCACAGAGATACCAGAAGTGGCCAAGCAGTGGGTCCTCTTTTTCCACCGTGGTGGTCTTCATTAGAGACAAAGACCAAAGTTTATTTGGAGAGTCTGCTCGTTAGTGAAGGCGTGCTTCTAAATGTCCATTTTAGCACTTAAGTGAACTTAACTGGAACGAGGCTGCCTGTGGCCAGCTACATTAGTTGAGTAGATCTTAGTGCTAATTGATTCCCTTCACTTAAACCAGTTACATCTTTGGTATCTTTTATCAACTGAGTTTGGTTGAGTAATTTGGTGTTTTTAGTTGTTACTCAAAAAGTAGTGCTGAAAGAAAACATGTGATTAAATCAGTCAATAAAAAATTGTTTATTGAGTTCCTACAGTGTGCAAGGCTGTGCCTAGTGAACACTGTGGGATATATACAAAAAGAATGTGTTATCCATAATTGGGGGAAATTTACAGCCTGCTTGAGAAAGACAAGATATATGCATATACTTGTTAATAATGGTAACAGCATCATGTGAGAATTAAATAAATAGTTATTATAGTTCAGTGTTAGTACAGAGAGTTAACAAGATAGAAGGATTAGGGAAAGGGTCTTGGAAAAGGTGGATCTTGAATTAGATTGTTGATGAATAAAGGGCAGGAAAAGGGGAGAGCAATCCAAGCAGGGTAAATCACATGAGCAGAGCTAGACATCTAGGTAATATGCTTGGTGGATTTACAGACAGTGAATAAAACTGGCTAGCTGATGCAGATTTCTTGTGTTGGTTTAGAGTGACAGATAAGGTTATAAAAGTAGATTGGTGCCAAATTGCATAAGGCCTTTGATTCTAAGCTATACCAGAGGCACAGTATTCAGTAGCTAGGTAGTCAGGCCTAATACCATAGTCGTATTGTGGAAAAAAATATGGAATCTTCCCCTTCATCTCCCAAGTACACCAGCCAAAGTTTTATTGATTTGCCTGGTTTCTGTCCATAACAGTCACAAATTTCTATCCTTTCATACTCAGTATAAGTGGCAGTCTCTATAACTGTTATCTGAAAGGGGATGGAATCTTCTGCCAACCTAGGATGAATCTTAGTACTGTTACTGTTAATAATAGTACTTAGTACTTTTGTTACAATGAGATAGACCTGAGGCTGCTCACCAGATTTAGGAGGAAATCTTTCCATCCAGAGGAGAGTTAGCAACAACTAGGGCAACTGTCTTTGAAGATGCTTCCCGTTCCCAGTACTTGGTCTACAGCCATCTTTCCCAGTTCCTCCTTTTAGCAGGCAATAAAGTGCGGGACGATTTATTGCCTGGTTGACTGCACAATTTGGTCAAATTCACTGCCAATTCCCATTAACTCTCCTCATATCCTGTTATCATCTGGTGAAGCCCTCATACTTCCTCTTACAGAAAGCTATGTCTCCATCAGTATCCCGTCCTCATGACCTGAACCGTCAGGGACTGTGAAGGATCTGAGATTTTATCCTGTTTGCAAGCCAGCAAGTTAGCCTGACAGTTTCAAAGATTCTGGTAGAAGACACAAGACTCCTGGGATAGAGACAAATGATAGTTTATTACTCTCAGCAATAGTAGTTTCTGGAGTATCAACATTTCTGCACTGACTCACTGAGCTTCAGTTTCCAGAGGGTGATATGAAGAGACCTGGATGACCTTTGCATATACAGTGGGTTGCATTTCATAAGAAGAACTTGGAGCTTAAGGAAGCTGAATCTTTTATAATGGACAGCTATAAAAAAATAATGGGTTCCAGAAAAAGACATTATTATATGGCCAGTAAGTGTTCCTGACTTTTGCTATAGGGGGAGACACTATCTCTATGTTTACTATACAAAATTCCCTGAAAAGAGACTGGTATGAGAAATGGTAAGTACCTCATTTACAAAATGTGCAGAAATTCAAGAGACTATGGAGAATTGTCTCCAGCAACATGTTAAGGTAAATGTTGGAGGTATAAAGATGAGTAAGATACATTCATTTTCCTCCATGAGCTCACATTATATTGGAATAAACATGTCCATAATTATAATATAGTGCAATAAGTACTAAATAGCCATGTTAACAGAGTTCTGTAGGAATATAAAGGAACAGCTACTGATTTTGACTAAGAGGAACTATGAAAGGCTTCACAGATCATGATACATTTGAGTTAGTAACAAATTGTATGATGAAGGAACCTCAGGGGTGGAGGGAGTTAAGAAAGACTTCTGAGAAGCATGGTTGCTTGATCAAAGATGAAGACGTAGTAGGGACTTACCAAATGCAAGCAGAGGACAAGGGCATTCCAGAACAGATATATGAGGAAGCTGGGTGTATTTAGAGAACTGCAGACAGTTCAGTGTTTTAGTCAAGTCTGTTTCCATTAAAAATGACAGAAACCTAATTCAAACAGTTTTCAGCCAAAAAATCAGGACTGGCTAATGTAGTCAGGAAGTCCAGCACTGCATGTGCCTAGAGGTTTGGCTAGATACAGGAGCTGGATGAATATAATCAAATTACTCTCATTTTCTAGCCTTATCTCTGTTGGCTTCATTTACAAACATTGTGGAACAGGTGGCTCTTGGCAACTCTAGGCTTATATTGCTCTAAGAGTTAGCAATCTTAGCAAAAAGAAAGCACTCTTCTTTCTCTGTAGCTCCGGCAGAAATTCTAAGGTAGGCTCCAGCCAATCTGACTGGGATTACATGGTCATCTTTAAGTCAATCACAACAGCCATGAAACAGGAATACTGTAATTGGCAGGATTTGGATCACCTAGGGGTATAGGTGATCCTATACCCCTAAAAAACTGGAATGGGGACCAGAAGCACATGCACTGCAAACTGGGGAAGAGAGTAGTTCCCCAAACAGATGGTGAGCAGATAAAAAGAAATGCTGTCTACATTTCACATTTTTGGTGCCCAATATCTGTATATACCCTTCTTCGCACTTACACAGGTTTTAAAATGCCTTTGGTAACATAGTGCATGTGGCTACCCACACAGCTGAAAATATACTCTCCCTTCTCCAGAGAAAGATAACCCAGTGTATTGGTCAGTTATTTGTTACAGCTCCGAGGCCAGGTTCTTTGGGTAAGGAGCATTCTCAGTGAGACCCAGATACAGGTCTACATCTCAACTAATCAGTATAGGATTTTAGAAAGAAAACAAAATAGCCACACTATTCATTCCATTTGGAAAACGAGAGAATGAGAAACAACATAGAGTGGCCCAGGCCCATAGTTGTGTATTTAAACCAAACGTGGGTGATTGATACATGATAGTTCCTCATAACAATATAAATCAGCTTTTTAAATCACCCAACTTCCCACTCCGTGCCACAAACTTACGCACACTGAAATGAGAATCTGAGGTAAAGAGTCTCTGGAATATATCATACATTCTATGAAACAAGGGAATATCTTCATTCTGTAGTATATGTTCAGTACCAAGAACAATGCCTGACACATGGCAACTTGAAGGAATGACTATATATTCTTAAAGATGCTCATAAGAATTCTAAATGAGTCATGTATATAGACAATGAGTACCTAAAATGATATTTATCTAAAGGTAAGTATCAAATCACAGTCATGTTATTATCTCCAAAACATTTTGAAATATGAGTTTCACTGATTTTTATCTGGGGACAGGTTTTCTAAGGTTCTTTACGTGGTTGCAAGCTATTGTCTACCAAAAAGCAAGTGGTTATCTAGAACATCCAATACCAACTACCTTTTTGCTTTACAGTTTTATTGAAGTATAATTTATATATAACAAAACTGCCTATATTTAAATTGTACAATTTGATAATTTTAGACATATGTTTAACTTGTGAAACAATCACTGAAATCAAAATAGTGAATTCATCCATCAAACCCCAAAATTTCTTTGTTTACCTTTGTAACCTTTCCTTTCTGTCCTTCATGTTCCTCCCTTCCTCAGTCTACTACTGATCTGCTTTTTGTCACTATAGGTTATCCAAACTTAAGTATCAAATAATGGTCAAAATAAATTATTTTAAAATTATAAGTTTAGTAATAGTTTTCTGTAGATTTCAGTAGAATGAAAGTAGCCTTTGCAATTGACTTTGTAGGTTTTTTTGAGTGACTTCAAATATACTGTGAATACTATTTAAGCAAAGTTTTATTTAGAAGAGAGAGTGTATGCTATGTCATAAAGGATTTTATTGTCTTTTTGGATTTTCTCTGAGCTTTTAGAATGTTACATATAAATGGAATTTAGAGTTCAGCTGTGCTATAGTTATTGCTTAAATATATAGAATTACAAAAGGGGAAATATATAAATAGCAATAATCATTTGCAAAGATTTTTAACAGTATCATAATGAAAAAAATCTGGTTTTGATGGCTTTTTAGACCTAAAACAGCAAAAGAGAATGAAAGTGAGCCAGATACTTAGATGAATTCTTTATTCTGCATTTATTTTTCCAGAAGCTCATATTTTCTATTTGTGGTTTTTTCAAAAGACAGAACAGTTCCTTAATTTGCAGTTGCACACTGCCCTGGGCTCAAGTTTAGTTTCTATAGTTTACTGGGAAAGTGAATTTATTATTTTTGTCCTTTCAAATATTTTTTTGGCATTAACTTTTGGATAGATTATTCTCACTCAGAAAAGGTCATTTAAATCTTCTTTTATTACTTTCCTACTTGGACTCAGTATATTCCCGACATGGCATGTACTTCCACAAATACTAAAGAACAAAATCTTATGATTGTTTTTTGGATCCATGTCTCAAAACTAAATTCTCTCCTTACAGAACCTCTCTCCCTCTGGATGCATTCATTCTTGTTTGCATATGAAAAATTTGAATCCTATCTATAGAAGCTATACTAGTTGGTTATTTTTTGTTGGGGTGGAGTTGTTTGCTTTTTCAGACAAAGGGTAACTTTTGAAATTGCGTAATTGAAAATATAATTATTCAAATAGAATTTGTTTTTAATTTGTTCATCAATTCAGGCCATCAAATTTTTGTTGAATGTACTTTGAATGTACTGTATGCCCAGCACCAGACAAGGCTTTGCATAACTTTGCCCTTCAGGAATTCATAATTTTTATGTTGCCCTATCTTAAATGGTTTCTTAATTTTATCTTTTCTCAATATGACTATTTTCAAAGGAATATATTCATCTCTACTTTGTTCAGACTTATAAACTACTCAGAAGATAAATTTAAGTCAAATCATATTGTGTTCTTGTGTATTTAATGCGTAGTGTATATAAAAATCAATGAAAAAACTTGAAATTTTTCATGATAGTTAAATGACCTAAATGTCACTCTTATCTATAATAAGAGTATTTAAAGCTATATTATAAAATATCAGAAAAATTTAAATTTCCCCAAATATGTACTTTACTTTTAACCTATTATAATTGAACGTGTTATTACCTCCAAAATAATACAAATTCTGAACTTCACTGATTTCACCTGGGGCTAAGTTCAATGAATAAATTCTACTTTCTCTCTAATGGTCTTCAAATCATTACAAACTATTACCTACCAAAAAACAAATGATTATCTAAAACACCCAATACCAATTAACTTATTTTTGTATAGTTTTGTACAGGTATAATTGAGGTATATTATAATATAATAAGCTGTATATTTTAAATTGTATAATTTCATAATTTTTCATGTACGTATAACCTGTGAAACCATCACCAAGATCAAGATATAAAAGGTATTTGTCAAACTCAACACTTGTTCATTTTTTGTAATCCCTCATTTTGTTTTTCTGCCCCCACCCTTCCCAGATTACCACCGATCTGCTTTTTGTCACTTTAGGTTAATTTGCATTTTTCTAAAGTTTTATGTAAATGAACTCATATAGTATATACTCTTTTTTGGTCTGGCTTCTTTTACTTAGCATAATGCATTTGAGATTCATCCAGGTTGCCACATCCAGGTTGTTTCATCTTACCAATATACCATAATTAGTTTATTCATTGGATTTATTTATTTGTGGATTATTTATCAGTTTACCATTTTTAACTATCTTTTTAACTGAAAGGACTATATATTTCAAAATAAAACAGACTTACCACTCTTATTAAAGAATTACTAATGTGCTTAATATATACCATAGAGCATCACATATTTATTCTGTTAGGAGCCTCTAGCTTCCAGACTTCTGACAGCTGCCAGAATAAGAATGACAATATTTTAGTTTTATGATTTCTTAGGAAACTAATGGAATCTGCTAGTGCTTTGGTTCCCAGGTTTTGCTTTAAAAATGCATGTGAACTAGACTCAGCCTTTAGTGATTAGAGAATAATAAAATGTTTTCACTGGAAAGGATACTGAATCACTCTTCTCAGTGCAGTAAACAAATGTTAGCAGTCCAAAAACAGAAGACACATTTTTACTTATTATTTTTAAAGCTACTTGAGTTTCCTGCTGCTTAATAAAAATTGGTGATTAAACTATTTCTATTAAGAAGGCACCACATGCAAGATACAAAATCAATATACAAAAAATATCAGTTTTTTCTATACACTAATAATGAACTATCAGAGAACTTAAGAAAACAACCCCATTTATAATTGCACCAAAACAAACAAACAAACAAACAAAAAACCCTAGGAATAAATTTAACCAAGGGGGTGAAAAACCTGTATGTTGAGAACTTACAGTTCTACTGTAAGACAGTACAGACATTGATGAAAGAAATTGAAGGAGACACAAATTAATGGAAAGATATTCCATGTTCGTGGATTGGAAGAATTAATATTGTTAAAATGTCCATACTACCCAAAGCAACCTACAGATTCAGTGCAATCCCTACCACAACTCCAATGGCATTTTTCACAAAAATGGAACAAACGATCCTAAAATTCATATGGAACCACAAATGACCCCAAATAGCTGAAGCAACCTTGAGAAAGAAGAACAAAGCTGGAGGCATCACACTTCCTAGTTTCAAACTATATTACAAAGCTATAGTAATCAAAACAGTATGATATTGCCATAAAAACAGACACATAGATTACTGGAACAGAAGAGAAAGGAAAAAATGACCAGAAATAAATCCATCCACATGTGGTCAGTTGATCTATGACAGAGGAGCCAAGAATATACAGTGATGGAAAGGTCAGTCTCTTCAATAATGGTTTGGGAATATTGGACAGCCACATGCAAAAATATGAAACTTGACCCCCTATATTACACTATACACAAAAAATAAAATGGATTAAAAACTTGAACATAATACCTGAAACCATAAAACTCATAGAAGACAACATAGGCAGAAAGCTGCTTGACATCGGTCTTGGTGATGATTTTTTTGGATTTGACACAAAAACACAGGCAACAAAAGCTAAAATAAACAAGTAGGACTACATCAAACTAAAAAGGTCCTGCACAGCAAAAGAAACCATCAACAAAGTGAAAAATCAGACTATCAAATGGGAGAAAATATTTGCAAATTAAATATCTGATAAGGGGTTAATATACAGAATATATAAAGAACTCATATAACTCAATAGCAAAAAAAAATCTGATTAAGTATTATTCAGCCTTAAATTATTTGTAATAACCTGGATACACCATGAAGGCATTATGCTAAGTGAAATAAGTCATACAGAGAAAGACAAATGCTACATGATTTCACTTTTATGTAGAATCTAAACTAAAACAAACACAAAAAATCCTCATAGATACAGAGAACAGAATGGCGGTTGCAGGAGGCAGGGGTCAGGTGGGGAAGGTGGGTGAAGTGGGTAAAAGGGGTCAAAGGTGCAGACTTCCAGTTACAAATAATTCATGGGGAGGTAATGCACAGTATGGTAACATAGTTAATAACACTGTATTGTACATTTGAAAGTTTCTAAGAGAGCAGATCTTAAAAGTTATCATCACACACACACAAAATTACAACTAAGCATGGTGATGGATGTTAACTAGATTTATTGTGGTGATCATTTCTTTCTCTCTATATTTATATACAGGCTTTTTACACCTGAAACTAATATGCTTTATGTCAATTATATCTCAATTTTTAAAACAAGCACCGCAAGTCAGACTGCTCATCCTTTTCCTCACTAAGGTGTTATATTTTCAATTGTGATGTGACAACTTAGATAGTGAAGCACATTGTGGGAGAAACCATTTTGACTTTTCAGTGTTTACTAAAGTATTTTAGATGAAAAAAATAAAGCATTTTATCAGATTTTTGTTTTTAATTATTTTTCTGTATAGTTTCATGCCAATGTAGTTTTCTAATGAAAGTTATAGACTCTGAATGGTGTATTTTTAAATCTTTCAATCTCTGAGCTCTCTGAAATTTTGCTACTTGGCAAGGATGGCCACGTCCTGTCATTTGATTTACATTTTCAACAATGAATTAGTTAAAAAAAACTTTATTTTGTAGACATAGGTTGTCATTAAAATTCAATTGACCCAGTTAACTCTGATTTTTATATTTTAAATTTATTATTTAAAAGGTAAGATCTTTACTTGGTGGTAAACCAGGTACAGAATTTTTTTTTTTTTTTAAAGGGCTTCAAATGCTTGGCTTATTTATTTATTTATTTATTTATTAATTTATGGATGTGTTGTTTATTTATTGTTGTTTATTTATTTATTTATGGCTGTGTTTCTGTGCGAGGGCTTTCTCTAGTTGTGGCAAGCGGGGACCACTCTTCATCGTGGTGCGAGGGCCCCTCACTCTCGTGGCCTCTCTTGTTGCGGAGCACAGGCTCCAGACGCGCAGGCTCAGTAGTTGTGGCTCACGGGCCTAGTTGCTCTGCGTCATGTGGGATCTTCCCAGACCAGGGCTTGAACCCATGTCCCCTGCATTAGCAGGCAGATTCTCAACCACTGCGCCACCAGGGAAGCCCTGGAATTTTTTAAACAATAAAAATATTCCCATTAGCTCTCTGTTATATGCATGGCAGTGCACATACATCAATCCCAGTCTCCCAATTCATCTCACCCCACACTGTGTCCACACGTCTATCTGGGTCTCTATTCCTGCCCTGCAAATAGGTTCATCTGTACCATTTTTCTAAATTCCACATATCTGTGTTAATATACGATATTTGTTTTTCTGACTTACTTCACATTTTATGACAGACTGTAGGTCCACTGCCATGTGTAAAACGGATAGCTAGTGGGAACCTGCTGTATAACGCAGGGAGCTCAGCTTGGTGTTCTGTGGTGACCTCGAGGGGTGGGATTGTGGGTGGGGGTTGGGAGGGAGGTCCAAGAGGGAGGGGATATATGTATACATGTAGCTGATGCACTTCGTTGTGAAGCAGAAACTAACACAACATTGTAAAGCAACTATACCCCAATTTAAAAAAAACAGTTTATTTAAAAAAATATATTCTCTGGCCAAGTTTCAAAGGTATCCTATTTGAGATTTTTTTCTTCCTTTTAATAACTATACTGATGTGCTTCTGAACTTTTAAATAAAGTTTTAATTTTAAAATATTCAACTTACATGGCTATAATATAAGAACAGATTTGCTGACATCTTTTGTCTCTTATTCCCTGGTCTTTGGTACTTTTTGTCTTTTAAATATTCCTTTACTGTAATTTTAATGATTAAGAAGGAGCAGATATTCATGCATATATACTCAATAGTTCATATTTATCCAGAAGCCACCTCATAATGTTTTTCTTACTGTTTATTGAAAATAAAGCACAGACACTAAAAACTATATAAAACAAATGTATATCACAAACAGTTATAAGACAAACACTCTTATAACTACCACACAGGTCAGGAATAGAACTGCCAGTTATCCCCAGAAACTTTTATGGATCCCAACCCAGCCACAAGCCTATCTCTCCTGCAGTAAGTAAGCAGTTCCTCTTTTTCTTTTATGGTTTATCACTCGGGTGTACATCTTTTAAAACTGTAGTTTAGTCTTGTTTGTTTTACTCTTGTGTCTTTTAGTCTACAAGTTCTCCTTCCATTGCCTTTTCCCCACTTTATAATTTAATTGTTGAAGATCCCCAGCCATTTAACCTGTAGAGATTCCTACAGCCTGGATTTTGCTGATTATAGTCTCATGGTGTAGTTAAGCATGTTTCTCCCTCTGTATTTCCTGCAAATTGGTAGCCACATATAGAGGCCTAGCCAAGGTCAGTTTTGCTTGTTTGTTTTTGGCAAGACTATGGGTGATACTGTGTTCTTTCATTAGGAAGCACAAAATGTCTATCATCATTCTGTGATGTTAGTTAACAGTTGTGATTCCTCAACTCCCTACATACATTAGATCATTTAGGGGATTGCAAAATGGAGATATTCTTGTTCTTTCACTTCTTTTTCATTTATTGGCTGGAATACATCCCCTAATCTACTATTTGGTTAGTTGTATTATTGTATGTATAGAAAAGGTAGAATAAATGCTTGATTCTTCACCTTTGTTTACCAGTTTTGGAAATAATGAGTTGGCTTTCTTTCATCTGCTAAATGCGAATAATTTTTTGTTGTATCATTTTGAACTTCTGAATTTAATCATATTTGACGTGTTGCAATCCATTGCAATTTTTGTCCTTACTGAAGTTCATATTGTCCCATTTCTGGCTGGTGAGATCCTCTTCAAGCTCCCAGAGTTCTTTTAACGTGACTCCAGGTTTGATACCTTTTACAGCTTGGTTTCTAGTAGGACAAGGTGTTCCAGGCTCAGCTGGAGAATGGACAGGAATTATGAATTTATCTATGAGCATGCTGTGAACCAGTGGTTGTAAACTGGTATTGAGGGGCCAAAAGTAGCCACCAGCCATGTTGTCCCTTTTTATTGTCAAAAGAAACAAATCATTATTCAAGAGCAAAAAAAATCAATTTTTTTTTTAGCATTTACTATGTGCTAGGTGTTGTACTAGTTTCTGGGAATATGGTGGTTAATAAGAGATAAAGCTGCCCTCAGGGAATTTACAATCTGATGAGGAAAACAATACAAGCCAAAACACTATCAAGTAAACTTGTAGGACCCTAGGATGGTGTGAGTCTTAGAAGGGTCCTAACTCAGGGTATTGGAGGTCAAAGAAAGATTTGCAAGTGATATATTATTTAATCTCCTATTTAAAACTTAAGTGTTCCAGGTAAAGAAAGATAAGGGAAAATTACTCAAGGCAGAGAAAGTATAGATGAACCTGATTTCCTTTAGTTAGAAAAGCCATCAGCATGTCTGTATTAAACATATTCTGTTCCAAAACTTCCAGAAATCTGATCCTGTGTCCAGTCTTTCTGTTACCACTGCCTTTTCTCTTGCCAGAAACGACCACAAGTAATATTTTTCTCCACAGAATCCAAGTTTTAAATTGGAGTCATTTCTGTCCTAATCCAGACTGGATAAGTTGGTATCACTTACTGTTGATTTTTTCTTTTTTTCCAAGATGAGTTTTCCAGAATCAACCTTGCTATTCCATCTTACTTGTTGGCATTTTAATTACCATAATATTTACCCCTCCAATGAACTGTCTTTTCTAGCTGACATTCATACTTAATTGCAGCCTTCTTTACTTTTAAAGATATGATTCTTGTACTTATCCTACTTTTTATTCCTTTGTCCATGTCAGAAGGAAACACTGAAACAGCTTATCTGTGACAAAATACAAGGAAAACTATAATTATTAGCTTATTATCAATATGGAAACTGATCATGATGAATTTCATTCTAATGTATTATTTCAGTAAGAATATCGATCTAACCATTTTGGAGCAACACTGTTGGCCTTTTCTCAGCACAGATTTTTCTGACACTTTGGTCCATTTCTATTTCTTGAGAAAACTGTTTTAGACTGCTAAAGTATAATTTCTGAAAAGGTAAAATTATGATTTTCAGGCAAATACGAAGTAAACATGGGTCAAAGATTTTATTCAATTTGTTAATTAATGATGGAACCAGTAAGATGTTAATACAAATTCAAAGAACATTGAGCTATTTATAGACAATTGAATATGGGAATGTTAGAATAAGATAGTTGAGTTCGATACAAAACTGATTAGTATCCTGTATGTTAAGCTATATATCCTTTGGTGTTATTGTTTTTTTCACCAAACAGAAGAATTAGCATATAGTTAGTTAGTAAACAGTGAGTCTAACAAAGTACATTCCCCTAATCCTTGGGTGGCTCTGTGTCCCATATGACACTGAAAAACCTGTTACATTTTTTTTTTTGCCTTTTTTTCAAGTTGTGAATGATTAGAGAATTTTCTTTGGGTCTGAGGATTGTTCATGAATAACTGATGAAGTAAGCTCTGTTTTAGTATACTTAGTAAGTTTTGTATTCCAGTGTCAGACAGCTGCCTAACGATTAATCTTTAATATTGAAGTTTTGAGGAGAATAAATCATTTTTATTGGACATCAAAGAAAGGCAAAGGGAATTTCTATATGCTTAATAAAGTAATTTGCTATGGAATAAACTCTCTATATTTTTATGTTCCCTAGGGTTTTCCTGGAGATATTGGGATTCCTGGACAAAATGGCCCTGAAGGATCAAAGGTAAGGAAAGAAAAAGAAAAACAGAAGAAGAAAAAAGTATGGTATCTATAGTTTTCTAATGTCAAATCTCAATGAATGGGTAAAAAAATATTTTAGAAATATCAGAACATTTCTGGATATTTTTGAGCTGACTCGGTGCATTTAAAAAACCTTGTACAGCTTGTTTTGAGATAATCAGGAAGTAGTTTGCGTGTCTGGTTGTTCTTTTGGTATCATTTGTTTAGTAGGAGTATGTTTATACAGCCTCTTAGGTTCAGGTCATTGAAAATGATTTTCCTGGTTTGGTCTAGACTTAGATTAGGGTGACAATATTTGCAAAGCGTGTAAATAACTGAAAAAACGATTTCTTATAAGAGGTGAAAAAAATTTAAAAACCCAAAAACCTATAGCCTACACTGAATAGATGAGAGTTTTCTGACCACTAAAACTCTTTAGGGCCTATTAAATATCCACTGATTAAAATAAAAGAAAGCCTATGGTGTTCTGGAATTTATACATAGTACAAACTACCTGCAGAAACCTCATCATTTCTAACTTCCTTTACTGTTGTTGTATATGTATACTGGAAATTATCCATAGAAAACCTTTAAATACCAAGCTTTGCCAAGCAGGCTGACATAGAATGAGCATCGTAAACAAATAAAGTATTGTGAATAGACACAGAACAATGAAATAGCCTGAAGTTTGGAGAACTGGCAGGTTATGAAGTATAGCTGCTGTGGAAGGTTATTAGTGTGAGTAGAGAGGAAGTGTTAGGGGATGAAGCTGGAAAGGATATTAATATAGCTATATTTGTTAGTGTACTATAGTGTCAAGTACTACAGTACTGTAGTAAATGTTTTACAGATACCTCATTTAATCTTCACAACATCTTTATGAGGTAGATTTTATCCCCATTTTATAGACAGTTAAGTTATTCCCTCAGTCACATCAGGTGACTTAGTCAGGATTCTCACCCAGACATGATTTCAAAGTCTGAGCTCTTAACCACTTAGTTTGGGGATTAAATTGTGGGGAAGGTTTAAGACCATGTTGAAGAGTTGCTACTTCTACCATGGGCATCATGGAGTAATCAAAGATTTTTAAATAGTAAAGTAATCTAGGTGATTTATGTTTTAAAAAAGATACCTCTTATGTCAGCATGGAGGATGGTTTAACAAGAGAAAAAATGAAGGCAAAGAGATGAGCTAGAAAAAGCTAGAAAAGAAGTTATAAAGATCTGAAGTGAAACGAACATTCATTCAATCAACAAATATTTACTGGCTGCCTCTTATGTGACAGCCATTGTGCTAGACCCTAGGGCTACAAAGATGAAAAGACCTGCTTCCTACTTTCAGGAAACTTACAATCTAGAGAAATATATGCAGGAAATCCTTTATAATAACCATGTGAATAACATATAATATGTGATACTGTTTGAGTATATGGTTAGGGGACTCAGATTACACTTTATAGAGAAGGTAGCACTTGAGCTGACATGATGAATGAGTCGGAATTTGTAGACAGACAAGTAAGATATATGGCATTCAGGAAAAGGAAACTTGTGAGAGGATGAAGGTGCAGTATTTGGAACACATTTGTACTAAAAGTTATTCATTGTTTATGTGAAATTCAAATCTAACTGGGCATCCTGTGTGTTATTTGAAAACACTACTGGCCACCTAACAACTCTCCCTGTACATATTCAGCCGTATTTCCCCCTCCCTTTCTGTCTCCACAGAAAAGTTATTCCTCCCCCTCCCCAGTATTCAAATTTCACATATGTTTTGTATCAAACCCTCTCCTGACCCCTGAATGACCTCATGCCATCAATTATCACCTTTATCCTGATCTCTCCTTTGACTCATAATTTCCTATCTTTGCCCTTGGAACCATTTTCACTGCCAATGTTTTAGTTTAGGCCCTATTTATTCTTCACCAGGATTAGTGTAATAGCCCTCTAATTGTTCTTGCCACCATTCTGACATTTCTTCAAATCTACATCCAAACTACTGATGTAATAATGTTTGTAAAGTATAGATTTCATCGTGTCATTCTTGTACTTAAATTCTTCAGTATCTCCATAGCTTCCAGGTTAAGGATTATAATTCTTTACTTTTTACACAAGGTTCTTTATGACCTACTCTCCCTCTCTAACTCTGTTGTCATCTAGTCACATCTCCCATTGCTCTTTCAAAAGCATTACTCCAGGTAGACTATTTAGAGTACCAAACCATGCCATTCTTGTTCAAATCTCACAGCTTCCTGCATGCTGTTTTCTTAATCTGCATCTGTGCCCTACTTATCTAGCTAACACCTACACATCACATGCCACATTGTCCAGGAAGCTTTTCCTGTTCCTCTCAAATCTAATTGAGATGTCTCTTCTCTGTATTTCTAAAAAAATCTATCAAGCACGTATCTTCATATAACTGCTGATTTGCTTATCTCTCTATTAGACTATAAGCTTTTTGAGAAAAACACTAATTGGTTTTATACATATCACAATAACCATGATAATATCCATAGCACATAATAGGAACATAACAGATATTGGCTGAGTGGATGATTGATTGAATGACTATTTAAAAGCTAATTCAGAAATAGAAACAATACAACTTGGTAACTGATTAAATGAAAGTGATGGGAGAAAGAGAAGTCAAAGATAAAACTGGGACTATGACTTGGGTTACTGACGTCATTGAATTAACTAAGGAACTCAGAAGGAGGAGCAGGTTTGGAAGATGGGGAAGACAAGAAATTTGATTCTGGGTATATTTAGCTTGCGGTATCTGGTTGACGTTGAGACAGAAATAATCAATATCTAGTAGTAAACCAAATCCCAAAGTAGAAATAGTAGCATGAATGGACATTGAGAGAGAGAGGTAGTATAGAGAACTGAGTTGAGAATTTCTCATATGTAATTTAGCCCCTTACCTGCTGTATACTTAGGAACTTGAACTTGATGCATATATAAGCACATTCATTTTTCCATTCATTCAGTAATTCATTCGTTTAACATTTATTGAGTTTCTTTTATGTTTTAACCCAGGTACTAAATGTGGGTTGACAAAGATTTCTGAACTATGGTCCCTCCCCTTTATGAGATTACAGTTCAGAGAGAGGTTGGGAAAGAAAAATCACAAAGTATTGTAAGACGCTATATAAAAGAGTTGGTGAAGGGCTATGAGAGCCTAGATAATTGAGCAACAGATTCTGCCTTAGGAAATTGGGAATTACTTCAAGAGGAAGTAATAATTGAACTTAATTTTTTTTTCTTCTGTAGGGTTTCCTAACTTTAAAAAAATGTTATTGAAGTATAGCTAATATACAATATTATATAAGTTACAGGTGTACAACACGGTGATTCACAATTTTCTAAAAATTAAAAAAAAATTAATTTTATATTGGAGTATAGATGATTAACAATGTTGTGTTAGTTTCAGGTGTACATCAAAGTGATTCAGTTATACGTATACATGTGTATATTCTTTTTCAAATTCTTTTCCCATTTAGGTTGTTACAGAATATTGATCAGCATTCCCTGTGCTATACAGTAGGTCCTTGTTGGTTATCTATTTTAAATATAGCAGTGTGTACATATCAATCCCAAACTCCCAATCTATCCTTCCCCCCCACTTTGTCCCCCTGGTAACCATAAGTTCATTATCTAAGTCTGTGAGTCTGTTTCTGTTTTGTAAATAAGTACATTTGTATCCTTTTTTTAAAGGTTCCACATATAAGCGCTATCATGTGATGTTTTTCTTTCTCTGTCTGACTTACTTCACTTAGTATGATAATCTCCAGGTCCATCCATGTTGCTGCAAATGGCGTTATTTCATTCTTTTTTAATGGCTGAGTAATATTCCATTGTATATATGTACGACATCTTCTTTATCCATTCATCTTTTGATGGACATTTAGGATGCTTCCATGTCTTGGCTATTGTGAACAGCGCTGCAGTGAACACTGGGGTGCATGTATCCTTTCAAACCATGTTTTTCTCTGGATATATGGCCAAGGCTGGGATTGCTGGATCATATGGCAACTCTATTTTTAAGTTCTTAAGGAACCTCCATACTCTTCTCCACAGTGGCTGTACCAATGTACATTCCCACCAGCAGTGTAAGAGGGTTCCCTTTTCTCCACACCCTCTCCAGCATTTATTGTTTGTAGACTTTTTGATAATGGCCATTCTGACTGGTATGAGATAATATCTCATTGTAGTTTTGATTTGCATTTCTCTAGTAATTAGTGATGTTGAGCATCTGTTCATGAACCTCTTGGCCATCTGTATGTCTTCTTTGGAGAAATGTCTATTTAGATTTTTTGCGCATTTTTTGATTCAGTTGTTTGCTTTTTTGATATTGTGCTTCATGAGCTGTTTGTAAATTTTGGAGATTAATCTCTTGTCAGTCACATCATTTGCAAACATTTTCTCCCTTCTGTGGGTTGTCTTTGGTTTTGTTTATGGTCTCCTTTGCTGTGCAAAAGCTTTTGAGTTTAATTATGTCCCATTTGTTTATTTTTGCTTTTATTTCCATTACTCTAGGATATGGATCAAAAAGGTATTGCTGTGATTAATGTCAAAGAGTATTCTGCCCATGTTTTCCTCTAAGAGTTTTATAGTATCTGAACTTACATTTAGGTCTTTAATCCATTTTGAGTTTATTTTTGCATATAGTGTTAGAGAATGTTCTAATTTCATTTTTTTTTTTACGCGTATCTGTCCATTTTTTCCAGCACCACTTATTGAAGAGACTGTCTTTTCCCCATTGTGTAGTCTTCCTTCCTTTGTCATAGATTAATTTACCATAGGTGCATGGGTTTATTTCTGGGCTTCCTATCCTGTTCCATCGATCTATATTTCTGTTTTTGTGCCAGTGCCACACGTTTTGGTGATTGTATCTTTTCTTTTTTTTTTTCAAAGAAGATGTTGGGGGTAGGAGTTTATTAATTTATTTATTTTTGCTGTGTTGGGTCTCCGTTTCTGTGCGAGGGCTTTCTCTAGTTGTGACAAGCGGGGACCACTCTTCATCGTGGTGCAGGGGCCTCTCACTATCGCGGCCTCGCTTGTTGCGGAGCACAGGCTCCAGATGCGCAGGCTCAGTAGTTGTGGCTCATGGACCTAGTTGCTCCGCGGCATATGGGATCCTCCCAGACCAGTGCTCGAACCTGTGTCCCCTGCATTAACAGGCAGATTCTCAACCACTGCACCACCAGGGAAGCCCTGATGATTGTATCTTTGTAGAATAGTCTGAAGTCAAGGAGTGTGATTCCTCCACCTCCGTTTTTCTTTCTCAAGACTGCTTTGGCTATTCAGTGTCTTTTGTGTCTCCCTGTAAATTTTAAGATATTGGCTCTAGTTCTGTGAAAACTGCCATGTGTAATTTGATAGGACTTGCACTGAATCTTTATATTGCCTTGGGTAGTTTAGTCATTTTGACAATGTCGATTCTTCCAGTCCAAGAACAGGGTTTATCTTTCCAAATGTTTGTGTCGTCTTCGATTTCTTTCCTCAATGTCTTATAGTTTTCAGAGTACAGGTCTTTTGCCTCCTTAGGTAGGTATATTCCTAGGTATTTTATTCTTTTTCATGCGATGGTAAATGGAATTGTTTCTTTCATTTCTCCTTCTGATGTTTCATTGTTACTATATAGAAATGCAACAGATTGCTGTGTATTAATTTTGTGTCCTGCAACTGTACCAAATTCATTGGTGAGCTCTAGTAGTTTTCTGGTAGCATCTTTAGGATTTTCTATGTGTAATATCATGTCATCTACAAACAGTGACAGTTTTACTTCTTTTCCAATTTGGATTCCCTTTATTTCTTCTTCTTCTCTGATTTCCATGGCTAGGACTTCCAAAACTATGTTGAATAAAAGTGGCAAGAGTGGATATCCTTGTCTTGTTACTGATCTTAGAGGAAATGCTTTCAGTTTTTCATCATTGAGTATGTTAGCTGTAGGTTTGTCGTATATGGCCTTTATTATGTTGTTGGTGTGTTCCCTCTATGCCCACTTTCTGGAGAGTTTTTAATCATAAATGGGTGTTGAATTTTGTCAAAAGCTTTTTCTGCATCTATTGAGGTGATCATTTGGGTTTTCAATTTGTTGATGTGTTGTATCACACTGATTGATTTGCAGATATGGAAAAATCCTTGCATCCCTGGGACAAATCCCTCTTGATCATGGTGTATGATCCTTTTAATGTAGCACTTTTTTATTTTATACATAATAGTTTGTACCTCTTAATCCCTACCCCATCTTGCACTCCACCCCCTAACTTTATGTTTTAAAGTATGCATATCATACTAGGTGAAGAACACAAGATGGCTTTGTAAATCCTCTTCAGTTTGTAAATTTTGTTTCTATTAAATTTTTGTTAAGAACAGTGTCAGAGAACTGAAGAAAGGCAGTTGACCTTTTGAATAGTATTATAATAGTGATCTTTAATACTTCTCATTACTTCCTTTTGTCTTAAAATTACAATATAAAAGTGGGACAAAAGATCTGAAAGCCAGACATTTTAATGAATATTAATGGTTGAATTTCCAGTGGGTAGTAGTTACTTTTTAGATTGCTTTATCTAAATTTTTTCAATAAACATGAGCTTGTAGCCTCATCAGCACCAACATTATGAGACTAATTGTTTTTCTACACATGACTGAATTTTAATATAATATCATAGATGATTTAATCAAAATAACCAGAGAATTTTAAAGGAAGAGGAATATTATTTTACGTTTTATAGGTTGGGAAGGGTCTGTTTTTGTCTCTCTTTTTCGTCCTTCCTATTTGCCTCAAAATTGTTTCTAGAAACAGAAGGGAAAAGTAGAGGCAAACATAGTGACCCTATTTGCCTGATGTGTTTTTTTAGTTGTGTACACTATGTCATGGAAGCATCTTAAAACTTCCTATATTTTCGTATATATGTCTTCTTTAGAAAGTGGGGACAATATAAATTATTCAAGTTATGTTTCAGTTATACAAGATTGTCATCAAAAAAATCATGCACGCTCTGTTTGAAATACGTGGTTACACTATTTGCAAACTTTTCCAGAGCAATTTGGCACAGCTCTAAAGAAGCCTTTCATTTTCTCCTCATTTTCTGCCAGTTGACTAAAAACCTCAAACTAACATTGGAGACTTGTGTTAACTATGGTTCTGTTGATTGTGGGACTGTGTGTGTACGTATATATGTATATAGATACAAAGCATACTTCAACAAGCCTTCTTGAGAGCTACCCAGCTTGGCAATCTGTTTTCAAGCATCCCATAACATTAGCAAAACCACATCCCTTGCTGCTTACTGCAGAAAGTGAGTACCCAATAAATATTCTCTGTTCTCCAGTAAACAGAGGAATAACTTATTTGTTGCCATAATGGTTTATGTTGTTACTTTGGTTATGGAATTAAGGATGGTAAAGCAGGCTGTTCTTGTTTGTTGTATAACATCCCTGGTAAGTTTTTTGAAAAAGCCTATTCGTGAGGTTATGTTACAGAATATATGGAAATAATTTTTACACTGAGTTATTAAAATATGTTATGTGTTTACCTATATAGCTAACAGATTAGTTATATTAGTTATAATAGATCTGGTGAACTAACTTAATAAGAGGAAAATGCATTCCTAAATAGTTCTCTGAGGTCACCTCAAGCCATCCCTGAAGATTCACATTCCAAAATCAAGATTTTGTTCGCAGATTTCTTATTTTAACCATTTTATATTCCAGGCAGCATTTAGTTAGCTGAGAAATATTTATTGAGTTATACAATGGGCAATGGACTTTGTTAAGCAATTACTTGGAAATAAGATTAAAACATGCTCTTCTGTCTACTAGGAACTTGTAATCCACTGGAAACATGAGATTTCCACGTGTGAAAAGTTAAAAAGTAAACTAGGCAGCACATAATAAATGGAGAAGGAGCTCAGAGAAGAGAATAATTTGTGTGGCCATTTTTCTGAGAGTCTTCATAGAGAAATCGGGATTTGAGTAGAATGAGTTGGATTTGGCCAAGTAGAACGAAGGAATGAGAGATTTTGTGCAACAGGTACAAAACCAACACAATGATGGAGGTGTGGAAATAAACCTACCTGACTTAAAAAAAAAAAAGTTAGTAGGTAGATTGTGACTGATCTTAAATATAAAGTTGAGGAGCTTGAATGCTAATAAGCCCATGGAAGTTTTTTTTTTAATTGTGGTAAAAAGCATATAACATAAAATCTACTCTCAACAAATTTTTAAGTGTACAGTACAGTACGGTTAACTATATGCATATTTTTGCACAGCAGATCTCTAGAATGTTTTTATCTTATATAACTCAAACCCTATACCCATTTAACAGCAACTCCAATTTCTACCTCCCCCAACCACTGGCAACCATCACTCTTTCTGCTTCTATGAGTCTGACTACTTTAGATACCTCATATAAGTAGAATCATGCAATATTTGTCTTTCTGGGACTGGCTTATTTCACTTAGCATAAGGACTTCAGGGTTCGTCCATATTATAGCCTATGTCAAAATTTCGTTCTTTTTATTTATTTATTTTATTTTTAAAAACACAACATGTTTATATTTTAATACACAACCAAAATACAAAACACTATAGTAAATTGATGGCAATAAAATATGGTATTTCATTTGCATTGCATGACATATGGTTAACATCCTTAGTCGTAAATGAGTTCTTAGAAACTAGTAACGAAGATGTCGATATACCAAGAGGAATGGGAAAAAAAAGAAAAAAACAGAAGAAAGTGAAATAACACAAGTAACTAGGAAGGATTAAGCATATATGAAGATGACTGAGCTGAACAATAACAGAAGAAAAGCAATTGTTTTGTAATATCATATTACCAAAGATTAGAAATTTAACATTTATACAGTTTTAGGAAGCATACCCACGTAAACACAGGGGGACAAGATTGATGAAGTCCTGTCTATATAGTAAGGGAAAATCTAGTTTGGACTCAAAAGTATAAATTTGGGATATCCTTAGTCCTAACAGTTCCAATTCATTGGAATTATTTCAACAAATTAGTTGGATAAATTTACAGTTTATATATAAACCGTGTTTACTGCATAGAAAATTTGTAGCTAGTATTTGGACCCCCCAGAAATGACTTGCATATTAATTCGTTTATCAATACACCCAAAAGGATGTGCACTAAATTTACACAGTGAAACAAAATAGAATTTTGTTCATTTTAAAGGCTGCATAATAATAGTCCATTATCCAGTAGTCCAAAACCCCACATTTTCTTTATTCACTCATCCGTCAATGAACATTAAGGTTGTTTCCACCTATGGACATACCTTGGAGATTTTGCAGTTTCAGTTCCAGACCACTGCAACAAAGCAAATATCACAACAAATCCAGTCACACAAATTTTTTGGTTTCCCATGCATACAGAAGTTATGTTTATACTATACTGTTGTCTATTAAGTATGCAATAGCATTATGTCTAAAAAATGTACATACCTCAATTAAAAAATACTTTATTAGTAAAAAATGTTAACCATCATCTGACAATGCAGGGTTGCCAAAAAGTTTCAATTTGTAAAAAATGCAGTATCTGTGAAGTGCAATAAGGTGACGCTTAATAAAATAAGGAATGCCTGTGTGAACACGGTAGTGCAGATATCTCTTGAAATCCTGTTTTTTATTCTTCTGTATAATATCCAGAAGTGGGATGGCTGGATCATATGGTAGTTCTATTTTAATTTTTGGAGGAACTGTTTTCATAGTGGCTGTACCATTTTACATTCTCATCAACAGTACACAAGATTTCAAATTTCTCTACATCTTTGCCAATACTTGTTATTTTCTGTTTGTTTGTTTTATAATGGCCATCCTAGCAGGTGTGAGCTGGTCTCTCATTATGGCTTTGATTTTCATTTCCTTGATGATTAGTGATGTTGAACAATTTTTCATGTGCCTCTTGGCCATTTGTACATCTTATTTCCAGAAATATGTGTTCAAGTCCTTTGGCCATTAGTTTAATTGTGTTATTTGATTTTTGCTATTGGGTAGTAGGAGTTCCTTATATATTTCAGATATTAAACCCTGTCAGGTATTTGGTTTGCAAATATTTTCTCCCATTCTTTAGGTTGTCTTTTCACTTGGTTGATTGTTTTCTCTACTGTGCAGAAGTATTTAGTTTGATGTAGTCCCAGTAGTCTCTTTTTTGCTTTTGTTGCCTTTGCATTTGGTGCCAAATCCAAAAATCATCACCAAGACTGATATCAAGGAGATTTCTGCCTATATTTTCTTCTAGGAGTTTTATGGTTCAGGGATTACTAGTCTTTAATCCATTTGCTTATTGATGTAAGTGTATTTTAAGTTGATTTATGTGTATCATGTAAGATGAGGTTCAATTTCATTCTTCTGCATGTGGATATCCAGTTTTCCTAACACCATTTGTAGAAGAAACTACCTTTTCTCCATTGTTTAGTCTTGGCACCCTTATCAAAGACCATTTGATGGTATAAGCATCAGTTTATTTCTGGGCTTTCTATTGTGTTCCATTGGTCTATATCTCTGTCTTTTTGCTGGTACAAAACTCTTTTGATGATTGTAACTTTGTAATATGTTTTGAAGTCAAGAAGTGTTATTCTTTCTCAAAGCTGTTTTGGTCAGGGTTGGTTTGGTTTTGGTTCCATATGAATTGTAGAATTCTTTTTTTATCCCTATCTGCAAAAAATTCCATTGGAATCTTGCTAAGGATTGCATTGAATCTGTAGATTGCTTTGGGCAGTATGGACATTTTAAGAATATTAAGTCTTCCAGTTCATGAATATGGGATGTCTTTCCATTGTTTGTGTCTTCTTTAATTTCTGTCAGCAATGTTTTATAGTGCAGGGGTCCCCAACCCCCAGGCCACGGACGGGTACCCTGTGGGGCCTGTTAGGAACTGGGCCCCACAGCAGGAGGTGAGGGGTGGGCAAGCAAGCAAAGGTTCATCTGCTGCTCCCATCACTCCCCATCGCTTGCATTACTGCCTGAACCATACCCCGCCCCCACTATCTGTGGAAAAATTGTCTTCCATGAAACTGGTCCCTGGTGCCAAAAAGGTTGGGGACCACTGTTGTAGTGGACTATCTTTCCATTTATTTGTGTACTTTTTAATTTCTTGCGTCAATGTCTCATAGTTTTCAGTGTACAGGTCTTTCACCTCCTTGGTTACATTTATTCCCATGTGCTTTATTCTTTTGGGTGCAATTGTAAATGGGATTGTTTTCTTAATTTCACTTTTTGATGGTTATGAGTGTATAGAAATGCAACAGTGTATTGATTTTGTATCCTGCAACTCTACTCAATTCATCTATTACTTGTAACAATTTTTTGGTGGACTCTCTATGGTTTTATATATATGGTGTCGTGTCATCTGCAAATAGTGACCATTTTACTTCTTTCTAATTTGGATACCTTTCCTTCCTTCCTTCCTTCCTTCCTTCCTTCCTTCCTTCCTTCCTTCCTTTCCCTAATTGCTGTGGCTCAGACTTTCAATTCTATGTTGATTAAAAGTGGCAAAAGTGGGCATCTTTTTATTGTTTCTGATCTTTGAAAAAAAGCTTTCAGCTTTTCATTGTTGAATATGATATACACTGTGGATTTGTCATATATATACTTTATTATGTGGAGGTACATTCCCTCTATACCCACTTTGTTGAGGTGTTCTTTTTTAATCATAAGTAGATGTTTAATTTTGTCAAATGCTTTTTTTTACATCTATTGAGATGGTCATATGATTTTTATCTTTTATTTTGTTAGTGTGTTGTATCACCTTGATTTGATGCAGAGATTTTGAATCATCCTTGCATCCCTGGGATAAATCCCACTTGATTTTGGTGTATGATACTTTTAATGTACTCTTTTTTATTGAAGTATAGTTGACTTACAATACTGTGCTTTAGGGAGGCTGTGTCTCTGTGCACCCACTTGTGCTAGCAAAAGCACAAGAGTGCTTTTGTGCTAAAGCACAAGTGTGCATTTTGCACAAGAGTGCAAAAATGGTGTTCACCAGAACCTCCATCTGCAAAGTCCCAACTCATACCTGCCCCTCCAGCAGTCACTTTAAGATTAATAAATGAATCTCCTTCACATATAGTCCAGGCACTTCTCTAACTACTGCCTTTACACTGAGTCTCAGGAAGTGTGAGACCATGCGTGAGTCACTCAAAAGGAGTATCTCAGATTTCACAGCCCCCCAGTTCCCCTGGATTGAGTCCCATTGGGTTTCCAAAGCCAGATGTTTTGGGCGCCTCATCTTTTCAGTGCAGGTATCAAGGTTTGACACAAGCCCCTTGCATCTCAGGAAGTAGATCCAGACCCATGAGAGCCCTCCCTATTGTGGGTTGCTTAATGGAGGTGGGTTTTTTGGTGAAACTACATGTCTACCTCTCCTACCTATTTAAATGTGCCTCTTTTATCCTTTGTCTTGGAGGAGCTATTTAGCTAGTTCTTTTTCAGTGGTAATTGTTTCGTATGTAGCAGTAGATTTGGTGTGTCCATGGGAAGAGATGCTATCTTGGACTGCCCCCCAATTGCTAGTTTTTCCAAGGACTTTTGCGTATATATTCATCAGAGATATTGGCCAGTGATTTTATTTTCTTGTAGTGTCTTTATTTGGCTTTGGTATCAGGGTAATGCTGGCCTCATAAAATGAGTTTGGAAGTATTCCCTTCTCTTCAGTTTTTTGGAAGAGTTTCAGAAGGATTTACATTAATTCTTTTTATAATGTTTGGTAGACTTATCCAGTGAAGTCATCTGGTCCTAGACTTTTATTTACTAGGAGTTTTTTGATTACTGATTTAATCTCCTTATTAGTTATAGATCTGTTCAGATTTTCTATTTCTTCATGATTCAGTTTTGGTAGGTTGTATGTTTCTAGGAATTTTATCTATTTCTTCTAGGTTATCCAGTTTGTTGCTGATATTAGTCTCTTGTGATCCTTTTTATTTCTGTGGCATTAGTTCTAATTTGCCTTGTTTCATTCTGATTTTATTTGAACCTTATCTTATTTTTCCTTAGTCTAGCTAAAGACGTCAATTTTATTGATCTTTTCAAAGAATCAACTTCTAGTTTTGTTGATTTTTTTCTATTGTTTTTCTACTCTTAATTCACTTATTTCTGTTCTAATCTTCATTATTTTATTTCTTACGTTAACTTTGGACTTAATTTGTTCTCCTTTCTCTAGTTCCTTGAGGTGTAAGGTTAGGTAATTTATTTGAGATCTTTCTCCTTTTATAATGTAGATGTTTACCACCATAAAATTCCCTGTTAGTATTGCTTTTGCTGCATCCCATAAATTTTGGTATGTTGTGTTTTCATTTTTATTTGTCTCCTAGTTGTGAATTTTTCACTTTTCCTTCTATTGATTTCTAGTTTGATTCCATTGTGGTTAGAAAAGATAGTTGGTATGATTTCAATCTTATTATATTTGTTAAAAACTCGCTTTGTGACCTAATATGTGAGCTATGCTGGAGAATGTTTTGTGTGTGCTTGAAAAGAATGTGTACTCTGCTACTTTGTTCTGTATATGTCTGTTAGGTCAATTTGGTCAATGCCATTGTTCAGATCCTCTGTTCCCTTATTGATCTTCTATCTGGTTGTTGTATCAATGATTGAAAGTAGGGTATTGAAATCTCTTGCATTTATTGTGTTGCTCTCTCTTTGTTCTATTCTGTCAGTTTTTGCTTAATGTATTTGGGTACTCTGATATTGTGTGCATATTTATGAATAATAGTTATATTTTCTGGTGAAATAATGAAGAAAGTTGTCATTGTTCAATGTCCTTATTTGTTTCTTGAGATAGTTTTGACTTAGTCTGTTTTATCTGATGTAAGTATGACACCTCTGCTCTCTTTTGGTTATCATTTTCATGGAGTATCTTTTCCATCCTTTCACTTTCATCCTATGTGTGTCCTTAAATCTAAATTTAGTCTCTCATAGATACAACTATGGATTTTTTTTTTATTCAGCCACTTTAAATCTTGATTGCAGACTTTAATCCATTTACATTTAAAGTAATTACTGATCAGGAAGGACTTACTATAGTCATTTTGTTAATTGTTATTGCTTTCTGTCTTGTAACTTCTTTGTCCCTCTTACATTTCTTGCTATTTTCTTTATGTTTCATTGATTTTTTTTTTATAGTGACATGCTTTGATTCCTTCCTGATTTCCTTTTGTGTATGTTTTATAGGTATTTTCTTTGTGATTACCATGGAGCTTACGTAAAACATCCTATGGTTATAATGCTCTATTTTAAGCTGATAACAACTTAACTTCAATTGCATACAAGAGCTCTACTCTTTTTCTCTGTGGAAGATATTGAGAGGAGTGAGATGATGAAAGAGATGTTTTAAGAAGAATAATAATAGTAAATTATTGTTATGAATTTGGTGAATGCATAGGGAAGAAAAGCAAAATACCAGTTCAGAAACTGTTGCAAACACTAATCAATGTGCAGTGAATAAGAAGAAGGAAATAATATTTATTGAGTCTCTGTTATATTCCAGGTACCATTTTATTTGTTGTAACAAATAAAATTTATTACCTTATAATGCTTATGATAACATGATTCTACAGATAAGGATACTAAGGTCATGCCCCTAGTAAGCTTCAGAGCTGGAATTCAAACTCAATTTCAGATTTTATACATTTTACATTAAAATTTTTTATGTGTTTCCATTGTATATATCATACAGGGTGAAGTAAGTCAGAAAGAGAAAAACAAATATCATATATTAATGCATATATGTGGAATCTAGAAATATGGTAGAGATGAACCTGTTTGCAAGGCAGAAATAAAGACACAGATGTAGAGAACAAACATATGGACACCAAGCGGGGAAAGAAGGGGTGGGATGAATTGGGAGTTTGGGATTGATATATCCACACTAATACATATAAAATAGATAACTATTGAGAACCTGCTGTATAGAACAGGGAACTTTACTTAGTGTTCTGTGGTGACCTAAATGGGAAGGAAATCCAAAAACGAAGGGATATATGTATACATATAGCTGATTCACTTCGCTGTACAGCAGAAACTAACACAACATTGTAAAGCAACTATACCCCAATAAAAAAAAATGAAAACATTTAAAAACTCAAAAAAATTTTTTTTGTATTTAACATGATAAATATGAAAACATGTACACAGTTTTAAAAATATTAATGAAACAAACCCTATTATTGGTAAGAAATAGATCATGGGAATCCCCTTGTGAATCCCTCACTAATCATATCTGTCTCTTCCCTTCTGGCATTAACAGTTAACCATTCTCTTGTTTTCATCATACTTTTACCATGTATATACTGATAATATTTGTTATTTTGCTTGTTTTTGAAATTCATATAAATAAAATCATACTACAGTAAGTCCCCTACATATGAACCTTCAAGTTGCAAACTTTCAAAGATGAGAAATGTGCATTTGCATGTCCAGTCACGTAAGTTAGTTCATGTGTCTGGTGTACATTGTCACGTGTGTGTGTCCTCTACAAGTGGTTGTGCTTTTGTATACTGTACAGTACTGTATAGAGTACAGTAGTCCAGTATCTTTATTTTAAGCCCAGGATGTCCGGAAGCAAGCGTAAAAGCAGCAGTGATATATATAGCCAATTGTGTTAGCTGGGTATCTAGGCTAACTTCGTTGGACTTAGGAATAAATTGGACTCACGAACGTGCTCTCGGAACAGAACTCATTCGTATATAGGGGACTTACTGTATATACATTCTTCAGTTACTTTCTTCTTTCACTCAATCTTATCTTTTCAGCTCATTCTAGGTTGATCCATATTATTACAGCATGTTCATTTTCACTATATAGTAACACACTGTATAGATATACTACACTTTTTTAATTGATAGAACTGTTGATAGATATCCTTTCTTGTGGGTATCTTTTAGTTTTCATAAATCTTTCATGTATGCTTGTAAAGACTGTGTAAACTCCAATTTGGGGATTCAGTTTTCTATATATGGCCATTAGATCAAGTTTATTAATTTTGCTATTTAAGTTTTTTCTGTTTCTACTGATTTTTATCTGCTTGACCTACTAATTTCTGGCAGAGATGTGTTAAAATTTCCTAATAGTGGATTTATCAATTTATCCTTATCAGTTTTTAATGTATATATTTAGAAGTTGTGTTACTAAATGCATAAAAATTGTCTTTTCTCTTCCTAGTGAACATAGCCTTTTATCATTATTGAGTGACCCTCTTAATGCTAATAATCTGTTTTACCTTAAAGCCTATTAGATCTAATGTTAATATAATTACTCCAGCTGTTTTGGGGCTGGTAAATCACTTGCATATCTCTTCCCATTCTTTGAAATTTAATTTTCCTCATTTTTATGTTTTGGATGCGTTTCATGTAAACAGCATATAACTAGTTTTTTTCCCCCCTTAATACAGCTTTTATTCTTTTAAGATTATAAGGTAGTCTTGGAAGAGAAAGGAAAAAGGAACCTGGGCTTATTTGCCTCCCTGAAAGGGTTATTTTTGGTTTTTAGTCAGGGTGCCACTTCCCTAGGGTAAATAGCTGCAGTGAGGGAATAGCAGAATCTAGTTCTCTTAGATAACTCACCCCTCTTCTGGTTACACCTTGGGTATGGAGCTAAGCCAGTTTCTTAAACATATGCTCCAACCTAAAACTGTACCTTTATCAATGCCTTTTGAGACCTTGCAATTGTTGATAAGTTTTTGGTGTGTTCTTATTTTTAACTACATGTTTTATTAACCTATCATAATTCAATACAAAATTATTTTCACATGTTACAAAATTTCTGATCCTCCCAGAAAAGATTTTGCTTCTTCATCTAAGTCCCCCTTTTCACTTTGCTTATACTTCTATTTCTGTTACAACTCGTATTCTGATTTTTATTTTAAATTGCCTTCTCCCATAATAAATTATGGATTCATTGAGAACAGGGACTGTGTCTTATTTATATTTGTATACTCCAGGCCTCATGTTGTACTTTTTACTGGACCTTGCACATAGTAGAAAATTAATAAAATGTCAGATGAAAAAAATGAATGAACACATGAATTAAATAACTAAACATTAGCTATCCTGTGGTGGAATTTAAATATCGCAGCATTCTGATTCTGACCTTCAGTCTAAACATTTAAAAACCTATTACTTAGAGTTCTACAAGAACATTTTGGATATTAAGATTTAGAAGTCATTGTATCCGTTAGGATTCTTTCAGTTGTAAGTAATGGAAACTCAACTAAAATATGATTGTATAAATATGTGAGAAGTTTAGGAATTCAAACACAACTATACACAGGACCCCCAAAAATATCGTAAGAACCCAATCACTCCATTTGTTAATTCATTGATTTCATTCTCAGGTTCTCTCCCCTTCATAGTTTCCTTCTCTTTAGGTTTACATCATCCTTAATGCTATTCTGTCTTCCCAGTTGTTCCACTGTAGTCCAAAATTTTCTTTAGTTGGACTAACTTGGGTTTCTGGCTCATTACTGAACCAACCACTGTTTCTAGGGATGTAGAATATGCTGACTTAGGTCCCTGTCACATATCCACCCTTAAATTTAGTCAGGGGTAGAGTCACCTCCCCTCAAACCACATGGGGAAAGACTGTTTCCTTAAGGAAAATTAGGATGCTTTTGCCTGAAAAAACATGAATATATGTTGGACTTGCATAGAACAGTGTACGCTCATTTCAATAATCCATCTCTTCCTATTAAAAGTAAGAAAGCTGTGCAAAACTTCTAGGTTATTGCCTAAACTAATGCAGTTTCTTGAATGGTGCTTATGTACAGAATAAGCCTGTGATAATATATTACAGACTTTTAAACCGATGAAGTTTTTCATTTTTTGATTGTGTTAGAACACAGCAATGATAGACCAAGATATATCATGAAGGAAAGATTCTCATGCAGTTTTGTCACTCTGCTCCATTCCAAACTAAAAATCAGTCACCTGGCTAGATGTGCTATTTGGCATAGTTATTTGTTACAGTTTAAAATTAGATAAAACCATTTAATGGTTATAGACTTACTAAAAGCAATAATGCAAAGGTAGTTTCTAAAAGAGATTTACTTAAAACTTTGACACATTGCATAGTTAGGGGAACAGAACAAAATGAAAAATGTTGCCATGTTGAAGAGATGATATACAGTGTTTTCTGAAATAGGAAGATTTTTGTTTTAGTTACTTGGATGAATTGTTATTCAAAGAGCATTTGAGGACTTCCCTGGCAGTCTAGTGGTTAGGACACTGCACTTCCACTGTAGGGGGTGCAGGTTCGATCCCTAGTTGGGGAACTAAGGTCCCACATGCTGCGTGGCACAGCCAAAAAAAAGTAAATTAAAAAAAAAAAAAAGAGTATTTGATTTTTAACAACATGCATTTAGATTAACAAAAGTTTTCTTTTAATCTTGAAATTCCTAATCATGTTCAGATTGTTACTTTCTTCTGCAAATTTTCCTCTCTTTTCACTAGCCTGCATCAAGAAAGGAAGTAAGTTGAACATTTCATATGAATAATGTGTTCCAGACTTTGCTAGTCTCTTAACAGATATTAAAACACTATATATCTTCTCCATCTGTTTTCAGACTTTGTGGACACTCTATTATCTTTTTATTGTACTAGTATCAGATTAACAATTGGGCCTATTGCTTTAAATTTAGGAGTACTTTTTATGAAAAGGTGTCTCCATACGGAGCAGATTATGTGAACATTAACATATTGTTTAAAAGTAAGTTTATCATATATTTTCCAACTTTTTGGATGGCAGGCAGTTTTCTGCTTATCTATCCTCCCATCCCATTTTGATAACTTCCTAATGGGAAATGAGTGGTACCAAATAGTATTGCACATCTGAGATTAATGCCTATTGAAAATGTATTAATTGAGCTAAAAATTTTATTGTGTGTCCTTATATTGCTTTACAGGGGCTCATTGGAAATAGAGGGCCTCCTGGACCTCCTGGTCTCAAAGGAACTCAGGTATGAAGTTCCTTTAAGCAATTTTTTTAATTCAGATGTTCCTTTTTTATTTTTTGTGGGACTTTAGTTTTTGCTCAAAGAAAACTTTGCATTAGTATGGACAATTTTTGCCATCAAGAATTTCAAGTTACCATTTTATATTCACAGTTATGGAATGGAATTTGGAATCATTTTAATGTTCTGAATTCATTAAGTGATTTATGTAGTGGTGTCCATGGAATGTCCGAAGAATCTGAGCCTAGAATCTCACTTATATGTACCAGAATTTATATTTAACATTTGTGTCTATTTTATATTTCTAACCCATATATTATATTTTAATTGAATTATGAACTAAGCAAAATGTTTTTAAATAAATAAAATAGAATATATGATTTCTAAAGAGGTCTGTAAATGTTCAGATGTGGTAATTATGAACTATTTATTTAAAGGTAAAAAATCAGTATGTTTAGAAAATATGTCAATAAATAGAATAAACACATTTATTACTTTTTAATTCTCTTAGAGAAAAAGTATAAAAATTATTTGTTTTAAGTTTTTCTATTCTCTATCCACCCATACAGCGTTTAATCCTTAGAAGAATGCACACAATTTTATATTTTATGACATTATAACTGATTTGATCCCGAAAATATTGGATCTATAAATTAGACAAAAAGAAACTCTAAAAAAAAGAAACTCTAGACATTAAGCTCCATTTGGGTAAGATCTGATATACCTTTATCTCTAAGGCTTAAGACAGAACTGAGACTCAAAAACATATTTGCTGAATGAATTAAGTATCAGAATGTGCCAAGAGCAAACATGTTCTGTACCAATAATTTTTTAATATACCAATGTGTATTGATTTCCATCTATTAAGAACTTGAGTTTCTCTCTATGTCAGATATATTGAGACCAAGAAGGTAAAGGCTGTCCATAATTCACAATCTCAGTGATTCCTAATCACTTTTTGTGATACCCTAATCACTTTCACTCTTAGCTGCCCTCAATTTTCTATATTTAACTTATATCATCTACCAATTGAAAAATAACCCAGTAGTACAATACATATCCCCCTTAATGTAGATATGATGTTGTCACACAAAAAATTTAAACATTATGGGGTGATATAGTTCTAAAATACAAGAAAACCACAGTATTATTTTCATTACATCTCAGAAAGAGCTTCAGATTTCAGGATAAATGGAATAAGGTTTACATTTTTAAATACTTATATCAGGCCATGACATGTTCTGATCTTCTTTTTTAAGGGAGAAGAAGGACTAATTGGATCCTTTGGAGAACTGGGGCCAAGAGTAGGTATCATATAAATAATTTTCGAAGCATGCTTCTCTTAAAGCAACTGTTTTGTAAATGTTTTTTAATGGCACCCAATTTTAAGTTATAGCAAAGAGCCAAGATTATAACAAACTATAGCCATACAATCCCCCCAAATAAAATAGACCTATAACTAAAATTTTCCAGGGATATTTTAAATGATATTATGCCTGTTACATATTTACTTATTCCTTCAGTTCCTTCAGTCTTACGGTCTTAGTAATTTGTACAATTTATTTATAAAGTTTCTCAAAATGTAATATGAAGCTAAATACATTAACCATTTTAGTAATATTTTGGAAATTTCTGTTTTCTGAGTTTGTCAGTAAAATTATGGAAAGCAAATAAGACGTATTTTCTGTCCAACTTTTTCTTCCCGATAATATTCTGTGGTAATACATGAATTTCATATTTTCAAGTTCTGAAAATGAATTTTTTAAGAATTTGGGGATGCATGACAAAAGTTTACAATATCATGAAGTAATTAAGTTGTGTGCAACACATTTTAAGAGGCATTATTAGACTCACATGAAATACATCTCACTCTTTACTTGAGAACATCATATTGTACAGGTTCTTGCAGTATTTTTACATTTAAAGAGACAGTAATTCCTTCTTTTGCACCTTTACCTAACTAGCACATATACTGCCACTCTCTTATTGAAAGAAAAAGAAGAGTTATTTTTGTTATTTTTTTTTTCATTTTTTGTGAGGTGAGTTATATAATGGAAAGACCATTGTTATTTGTGCTCCAGTGTAATTGGCCTTATTTAAAATTTACTTCCCTAGAAAACAGGAAAACCATGTTCACCTCTTGCCTACTCGGTCATAATATTTGTTATTAATTGTTGCTACTATTGGTTGAATATTAATTTAGGCTTAGTGTTGCTCTAAGTTTGTCACAGGAATCATCCCTAATCTGAAACCAACCCTGCAAGAAATTGACTGCATTTTTAGATTAAAAAAAATAAGGCTTTAATATTATATGCTTAAGCATAACATGCTCAAGATAACCATAATATGACAGAACTTAAACAGGACCAAAAGCGATGGCTCCAATACTGATGCTCTGAATCGCTTGATTTCAAAGAGATTATAAATGTGCCAATACCTGATACCAGTGAGAATCTTTCCATAATGTAGATAATGATGTATAACTATTTCTTAATATACTGCAGTGCCTGAGTATTACATTATTAAAGATGAAAGAAATATTCCTGCTAAGGCTTTTTCCAGACAGTGTGAATAAAATGTATTATTAATTATTTTGTAAATATCAAAGTCCTGTAATGATTTAGACTCTTAACTACATTTCTTCTTTTATATCTGCAAATTGATTAGAGAGCAATTGATATTTAACAATAATAGGATAATTTTTTTATCCTTTGTTCTATTTTGTGCTTGGTAGGGAACCACTAGACAATTTCAAGCAAGGCAGACACCAAAATTAGAACAACTTTTTTGGGTGGAAGTCCTAAATATAATTTTAAGTTGCTAAAGTTTTTGTAAGTAGTCAAAACAGAATGAGAGCCAGAGGGTTGTTTTGTTTTGCTTTATTTTATTTTAAGAAAGAAAAATATGTGAGTACTTGTTAATGAATAGGAGTAATAAAATCCAAATATATAATGCCTAGTAGATATTATAAATTAGTATTCTTTTTAGCAATCTCCCCACACACTTTTTCTACTCCTAGAACACATTGGTTGAGGTATAGTGATCTCCTTAATCAAATCTTGCGTAATCAGACATCAGTTGTTTGATATTAGAAACCACCTACTGTAGATTACTCCAGGATATTGACTTTCTCTCCTTCAGGGATTTTGTCCTCTACTCTCTTCAGCTACTTACTGCTATGGTGAAATCTTTGACCTTGTCATTACCAGTAAGAGCAACCTCTTCATTTTCAATTTTAAACTTCTCATTCCCCAACCATCATCCCCTTTCTTTCTGGTACATTCTTTCTTATAACCCAATCCAACAGTCCCAAGAGAAATTTCAATTCATTGATTCTAAAGCCATTCCATTACTCCTTTCTCTCTCATCACCACATATCCCTACTCATCATGCTTAAAACATTGTAATTATCCCTTTGATAACATTCTGAATTCTATTTCTATAGCCATTTACTTTCACATTTTTAAATCATTATTTTATCCTTCTCCTCAACTCCATTTACTTCTATTAGCCCTTTACCTCACATCTTAGTTCCCTGAGAAGATTGAAGTAATCAGAAGAGAACTTTCACAAGTTTCTACCATCACTTCAATCCCACCTCCCTGTATCTATGCCATTTACTGTGCCTTCTCTCTTGTTAGTGGATGAACAGGCCATTTTTCTAGGTAAGGTCAAAACTTCCACTCATTCACTACATACTACATCTTCTTGCCTACTGAAGAACATTGATCCAGCAATTTTCCCCACTCTCTCCTACATCTTAATTTTGTTCTCTTTAATGGATCAATCCTATCGGCATATAAACATACTATTATTTCTTCTGGCTTAAAAACAAAAACAAAATTTGTATTGACTCCAGTTTTCCTTCCAGGTTTTACTTTTCTCTCCTTCCCTTTTCCAGAAAACTTCTCAAAAGTATTGGATTTACATAATTTTTCTCCTCACCTCATCTGCTGAAACCATTCTTGTCTCCACCACTCTGAAACAGTTGATCTTATGAAGGTCATTAATGACCTCCATGTTGCTGAATTCAGTGATCATTTCTCAGTCTTCATATTACTCAATATTTATATCCCTCAGATTCGACAAGATCACTCTCCTCCTGGAAAGACTTTCTTCACTTGTATTATCTTCCTCCTAGTTCTCTGGCAGCAGATTTGCATGTTTTCCTCATTTCTTCAAATTCTAAATTTTAGAGTACCCCGGGGCTTGGTTTGCGGACTGCTCTTTGGTATCTACACTCACTGCCTAGATGAGCTGGTCCATTCTATGGCTTTAAATGCCATGAAAATGCTGGTGATTTCCAAAACTATATGTTCAGTTCAGAACATTCTACCCCTAAGCTCTGCTCTTGTATTAACTACCACAAGATCTCTCCACTTAGATGTCTAACAAGATTATCAAACTGAAATGTCCAAAGCTAAGCTTTCAATTTACCCTTCAAACCTGTTCTCTCACAGTCTACCTCATATCATTTGGCCCTTTAGTCAGGTTAAAGCTGAATGAACTCATTCTTGAGTTCATTCTTGACTCTTCTCTTTCTTTCACATTCCACACATGACCCATCAGCAATTCCTGGAAGCTCTGCTTTCAAACTATATACAGAATCTTACCACTTCTCACAGCTGCTTCTGTTCCCACCCTGATAATGCCACTGTCATCTCTCACTTGGATTATTGCAGTAGACTCCTCTTTGGACTCCCTGCTTCTGCTCTTACATCAGAGTGATCCTGTTAAAACATAGATCCTGGTGCTTCTCTTCTCAAAGCCTGCTAAGAGTTAAAGCCACTGAGAGTTAAAACCAAAGCCCTTACTGTAACCTGCCAGGCCTTTCATGACCTGGCTTCATATCCCCATTCCCTTCTTATCCCTCACCTTCTTACTCATCTCCTCTCTTACTGTCTCCAGCTGCATTGACTCTTCATCGTTTCTCCAACACACAGGCACATTCTTGCCTCAGGGCCTTTACACATGCTCTTCGCCTCTGCTTGGAATGCTCTTCCTTCAAATATCCATGTAACGTGTGCCTTTTTAAAAGTCTTTACTCAATTGCCACCCTCTCAGTGAGGTCTTTTTTGGCAGTCTTACCAAAAATTTTAACAAAACTACCACAACAGTTTATATCTCCCTTCCTGCTTAATTTGATGTTCTTCAAATTTACCACTACCTAACATACTAAGTATTTTACTTATTTTTTTTAAATTATCTTATCCTAGAGCTGTGCATGGCAAGTAGACAAACATGGTAGAATGAATGGCTAATGAGTTTGATGAAATGTATTTATCTAATAATTTTGAAGTGTTTCATCTCATAAGATAGTCTGAATTTCATAAATTAGGAAACTTTCAAAAATAAGAATGATTAAACATATCTTTTTTTTTTTTTCCTTTCCCTTCTAGGGAAAACCAGGTCCAAAGGGGTATGCAGGTGAATCAGGACCAGAAGGCTTGAAGGTAAAGCAACTGACTTTATTACCAGTTACAAAGTATACTTTTCAAAAAGATAAAGTTATGACTTTCATAACAATATAAAATAAACACATGTCAAAGATTTTATTCAACTCATTAATTGAAGGAACCAGTCATATGTTAAGACTTGTTCAAATATTGAATAGCATTTGAAGTGCTATATGTCTTTATATCTATATCTGTATATATGTCTATAAATATCTATGACTATAACTATGTCTATGTTATTGGATATGCATTTTAGTAAAGGAATGTTCAGATGTGTAGTTAGATACAGGACAATAAACCATAACTGAGGGCTGTCTATTACACTGGACAGAAATCTACAAGTTACTATAACTTCTCATAAAAAATTTATGTGTGTGTGTGTGTGTGTGTGTATTTTCACTAAGTCTGGGTCCTTTAATCAATAATACACAGTAAGTCTAAGTAAGCACATACCCTGCATAATCATTGGGTGTTCTTCATACTTTTATGACATTGAAAAAATGTGTTACCTACTTTCTTGCTTTGTTTTCAAGTACTGTATGATTTTTTTGTAACACAAACAAATATAAAGTAAGGCAGTGGGGCTTCCCTGGTGGCGCAGTGGTTGGGAGTCCGCCTGCCGATGCAGGGGACACGGGTTCGTGCTCCGGTCCAGGAAGATCCCACATGCCGCGGAGCGGCTGGGCGTGTGAGCCATGGCCGCTGAGCCTGCGCTTCCGGAGCCTGTGCTCCGCAACGGGAGAGGCCACAGCAGTGAGAGGCCCGCGTACCGCAAAACAAAACAAAACAAAACAAAAAGCAAAAACAAAAAACAAAAAAAAAATAAAGTAAGGCAGTGGTTTTATATGTACAGCATTAAGGTCTGAAAGGAAATAACTTATAAGAATTGGTGATTTGTACAGATTTAAAATTCAATGAAAAATTGAATTGCATCACAGATGTATTGCTAAAGCTAGAGTTCATTATTTATTTTAAACTCTTCGTTTTTGTGATATAGAAACTAAGGAAAAAACCAAACAACACTTTTTGAGGTTAATTAATAAAGAAATATGAGCTAAAATATTTTTTATTATGTCAGCATGTCTGTTGCTGAAATTATCTTGGGAGAGTATGTGTACCTGACTCTCAAGTTACATAGAAAAACTCCCAGAAAATAGAAGCATGATATTTATAAATAGAAGGCTTAATTCTCCTTTACCGTATTTAATCCCTGTACTGCCAAATAGCTCTAAGAAATCCACCTGTGAGCTACCATCCAGTCAAACTGGCAAGAGACCAATCTCAGTCATTATTGACATCCTGCCTTCTCCCTAGAATTACACCAACATCTAGGTGGCATCTGTGTTACCTAGGAAGTGAAGGAAGTTCTTTAATGTTCAGTCCTCATACTTGTCTCTGAAATTTCTTCCTTGGTGTATTACATAGCTATTCACTAGGACCTGGCACTCCCTTAGGGGAACCTTGCACTCTTGGGGAGCACTTGGGGGTTGGTTAAGGGTCACTGCCTTTCACAGAACTCTAGGATCTCTATTTTCTCCCTAGGCCTGGGGAATTATTCCTCTCCGTCTCTTTTTGTCCTCAAAGACAACTCATCTCCTACATTCAGGCTCTTTGAAAATTAAAGCATGAATGTGGGTAATCTGCAAGCAACTTTTGCTTTCTGCCTGTTAACACAGACCTCCCTTAAGACTACGTATCACAAAGGTCCATCTCCCTAGTTGGAATTTGAGAGGGGCGTTGGGTAAGGAGGAGAAAATAAAAGAAAATTAATTATATATATGTATATATACACATACATATTATGTATATATTTGTATATATATGTAAAATCCTGCCACATTATTTTTTACAAAAGCTGTCTAATGCACTATCAGTCAAAAACTAGGATTTCCAACCTACTACTACAATGTTTTATTCTTTACTATTTATCTAAATGCATACAGAAATAGAAAAGAAAATTTTTATAGTCTTTGAAAGTTTATTTCAAACTGATTACCTATATGAATATTAGGTTTCAGTGCTTAAAATCAGCACCATCCAATAGAGTATGTAATACAAATCACAGATGTGAGCCACAGTAAAAAAAAAAAAAAAATGTGAAAAGAAATAGGAGAGATTAATTTCATTTTATATATATATATATATATATATATATATATTTTTTTTTTTTTTTGTGGTACATGGGCCTCTCACTGTTGTGGCCTCTCCTGTTGCGGAGCACAGGCTCCGGACACGCAGGCTCAGCGGCCATGGCTCACGAGCCCAGCCGCTCCGCGGCATATGGGATCTTCCCGGACCGGGGCATGAACCCGTGTCCCCTGCATCGGCAGGCGGACTCTCAACCACTGCGCCACCAGGGAAGCCCTTCAGTAAGATATTTTATGTAACCCAAGATATAAGAATATTATCATTTCAACATGTAATCAATATTAAAATTATTAATGAGATTTTTTATACAAAGTCTTTGAAATATAGTGTGTATATTATTCTTACATCACATTTCAGTTCAGACCAGTTAATTTCAAATGCTGAGTAGCTACATATCATGAGTGGCTGCAGTATTGTTCAGTGAGTTTAACTACCCCACACTGCAATATAATAATTTTTAATCAGCAGTTGATGGTTTAATTTCCTATCTCTGGTATAAATAAAATGTACATTCCTGTCAGATTAACTATATGTGGTACCCTGAACTTAATCTTCTACTTTCATTAATCTGTGCTTTTGTTCAGCCTTTGCTCATGCCATTCCTCACCACTAAAAATGGCTCTTTCTCATCACCAGTGTAAAAATCACCTATTTTTCAGGGCCCAACTCAAATACAGTTTCATAATTTATTATTTGAAACCATTAATATTTGGATTTTAAAAAGGTAATATATATATATTATATATATATATATATATACACACACACACATACACATACATATTGTATTTTACTTAACACTGCCAGCAGACTATGGGACAGCACAACCATAATTAGACACATTGATATTTCTATGGTGAAACGTAAGGATGTTCAGATTAATCAATCTATATCAAGACTATAAGTAGCCTCACTCAGATCAGGTAAAAGCATTATTATCAAATAAACACAAGTTAGGTTAAGTTTGCCACTAAATGTGTTGTGAAAAACTTTGGGTTTTCAGAGCTTTAGGGACGGCAGAACTGCAGTTAAGATTATGAACATGCATTACTTCTCCAGTGAAGCCAGCTCTAGCTGCACGCGCACACAGGGTGCCTGTGCCTAGGAACTCCTTTACTACTTACCTGTAGCGTGTGTTCTGTTCTACTTGTTCTGCTCAGCATTGTGAGATACCTTATCTACTGAAACAAAGAGAGTATTCCTGCGCACAAGGGCTTTATTTTCATTCTTCTTAGTATCTTCTACAGTGGCAGCCTACCACTCTGCCATTTATACAGTATACCTCAGTAGATATTTCATTTTTTTAATTTTATTTGTAAAAGTGTTTTAAAAGTGATTAAAAGTCATAAATAGAAGAATGTAATTTAAGAAAACAAGTTAATAGTATTTGAATGAAAATACAGGAAAGACTACGTTCCATACAAATACTGTAACAAGAGTTTTGAATAACTGAAAGTTTCTTTGTGATTTTCTAGGTTATAACTAGATAATTACATTAAAATGAAAACAGGAGCAATATTGAGAGTAATCTTGTTTGAAAAATAATCATTTTTGCAACTTTATATTCTTTATTAACAGGGAGAAGTAGGAGACCAAGGAAACATTGGGAAGATTGGTGAAACAGTAAGCTTATTTTATGCTCTTATCTTCAACTTTTAAATCATCTTGTGAGCATTTTTAGGAATCATGTTAGCATGATCTTTGCTTATAAAATTCAGAATACAAAATACTTATCCACTACAAATTTAAAGTTATTGGTGATGTGACAAATAAAACCTACTCTACAAAAGAGAAATGAGGGAAAACACAGATACTGATAGTTTTATCCAATAGAAATTACATTTGTGATCTCAGGAACATTCTTGTATCTAATATTTGGTCTTTACATTTAGTTCTGATCATCTCAAACTAAATTTGACCGTAATGTTTTTCATGATTAAAACGCTACAGATTATCAAACCATAAAATATTATAATAGGTGGAAGATACTTTTCTTTGTATTTGAAAGATTGGAGTAAACCATGAGGTAAGTCATTGGGAAACATAATTTCTTTCCTCGAAAGTTTGCCTTGTTTAAATTTACATTATTGAGGAAGTAGGAGGCTTCATGTTGTATTTGAATCAGGTATGTTACGGGTAATTTTCTTTTTTTCTATGGGACAAGTCAGCTACAATATTCTCTAACAAATGAACTTACATAACATATAAAGTGGTGAATTAAATTAATGAAAGGCAAGTGACTTTATCTACAGAGCGTGCTGGGTTGTCACAAAGAAAGTCATACTGTTTAATAACAGTATTTATTTAATAGGTTAAATGAGCAAATATAATTTTCTATAACCTATCTTACAACTTAAATAAAAATAAATTTTCTTAAAAATTGCTTTGTGAGCTTAAATAATTAAATATATTTTCTAGCCTGGTAGTAAAACAGCAATACATTTCTGATACTCTTAATTTTTGTCACTAATTATTAATAAAAATAGGGAGATGATCCATTTAGTCTTAAAAGATCATTGCCATACCATTTAATCCTGAGTCACTAGAAGATGAATATTTTTTTCCTTTTTTTAACCAAAAGGGAAATTTCAATGGAGTATTTATATCAATTCAGTTATTCAAGTTTTCTCATCAAGTATGAATGTAATCTGTATTTCTCTGTCATTCAAATTTTTTAAAATTTAAAGAAATGAAATTCTGCCATTTCTGAGTGACAAATTGCTTAAAAATATATATAAACTAAAATTTATAGCCAAACTTAAAATAACAATGAAGAACATCTTTTCTTAAAATAACACATATCAAATTTCTAAGTTTTATTTGCTTAATAATGTTGGACCTGGTTCCACATAGTATAGGAACCCATCACCAGTGCTGTCCAAAGAGGAAATGGACTATTTTGGCAGGTAGCAGATTTCTGTTATTGAAGGGAAATTAACAATTATGGACCATTCGCTGTGTGCCAGGCATAATGCTATGTGAGATTTTATATTGTGGAATTTCGTTTAATTCTCAAACAATTTTAAAAGACACATTTTGTTATTCCAGTTTTTGAAATGAGGAAACTGAAGCACAGTAAGTAACCTGTTCAGAGTTACATAGCTGATCAATAGGTGAACTAAGATTTAAACCCATAGCTCCAAACTCAGAATCCAGATCTCAAAATCCAAAGCATTATATACCATGCTGGGGATTTTTTTTCCAGCTTTATTGAGGTATAATTGACAAATAAAATTTAAGATATTTAAAATGTATGTGATGATTTGATACACATATAGATAGATAGATAGATAGATAGATTGTGAAAGGATCCCCCCACTTCCATCAAGTTAATTAGCTGGGGATATTTTAATATTAGCTGAAAGCCACTTGGCCTAGATTTTATAGAGAGGTTTTAGGCATCAGATAAGTTATGAAACAAAAGGACCTTTCCAACCTTTTCCAACTTTGAGGTTCCATCTTCCTCATTAAGGATGAGAGATAAAGGCTTTTAAAAAACTCTAGTGGTTATAGTGAATTAATTAAGATATATAAAATGCCTGAAGAATATTTTTGACTCTTGATAATTCCCAACTTCTATTTTATCGTGTTAATTTCAGAAACTTAGAAATATAGTTCATCTAATCCAGAGTTCTGTTAAAACTCTCAAGAGATATGGGAAAATATGATTGCACTTCATGATGTCAGTCTTGTAATTTGGGGATATCTAAGGTTAGTTGTAATTGCATAGCTAGTTTTTATTTTTCCCAAACTTTTTGTATGGTCATTTAATTCCCTTTTAATAGCCTCCTCCAGTTTTGTTCCTTTCTAGATTCATACAAATTAGAACCCAATTTGTGATAGAGAGTGCCAAACACAGTGGTCCCATCTCATGTCTATATACATCTTGCATTTACTTACTATAGGCAAAGAATTAATTTCTATAAATGTGCCCTAAATCTCTAATTTGAAAGAAATTATCCTCTACGTTCTAGCATTCTTTTATGAATAAACCTGGAATTATCCCACCTTAATTGCCAGTCCTCTCTGTCTTTAATTCTCTAGGCTGAAAGCATTTGAAGAGCTGTAAAAGGGAAGAGAATATACTCTTTCAGTATTGGTCAAGAGACCAGAATTAAAATCAGTATATAGGCCTTATAAGGGAACAGACATTATAAGGGAACAGCTTTTTTTGTAGGCAAGAATATTTTAATAGAATTCCTAACACTCAGATTCTTCCATAGAGTGATTCAACACCTCACCCTTAGATTTGGATGACTTTCTGCAATCATTTGTTCAGCAGATATTTATATTTATATTCAGGCACATTCATTGAACATTTGATCTCTGCCTTCATGAACTTTGTAGTCTATCAGAGGTTTGACAGACATTAAATAAATAATCACATAAAATATATAATTATAAACTGTAATACATTCTCTAGATGAAAATTTTAAGAGACTGTGACAAAGTTGCCAAATTTAGATCAGGAGATGAGAGAAGACTGTTTTGAAATGCCGTATGAGCTGTGACCGTAAAGAATGGTATGAGTTAGCTTGGGAAGAGTGGGGGGGGAAAAACTGCTCCTGGAATATGCACTATAACATACTTCCCACCTGTGTCCCTTGCCTTGCTTTAGACAAGTCACTTAATTTCTCTAAATATTTGTTTTCTCAACAGTAAAAGTATGAAAATAATAACTACCTCATAGAGTTTCTTATGAGGATTAAACATGATAATGCACTTAAAACACTTAGCACAGAGCTGGTCACATAGTGAAAACTTGATAAATGTTAGCTGTAGTGGCGGTGGTGGTGGTTATTCTTATATGTGATGGTTCTAAATGGGAAAGCATTTAACTGTTTTGAGGAACTGAAAGAAAGCCAGTGTGGATAGACCTTGGTGAACCAAGGGAAAAGCAGTATTAGGTGGTATTAGTGAAGGAGGCAGGAGCCAAATTATTCAGGACCATGTTTATTATTTTGGACTTGGTCCTAAAGTAGATGGAGAATCATTGAAGTATTCTAAGTAAGCCAATGACATGATTTAATTTGTGTTTTAAGATCACTCTGTAGCAGTGGATTGGGAACTTTGAACATGGTTGTGAGCAGCAGAAGTAGAAGAGGGTAACCAGTTAGGATGCTATTGCAGTAGACTAAACGAGGGAGAAAAATGACGGGCCAGATGATGGCAGTGGAGATAAGTGGATGTATTTGAGATCTGTTTAAGGTGACAGTTTGGACAAAGGCTGCAATAAAAGGGAATGATTCTAGTCAGTCCCCAGCATATAATAGACCTTTGATTACTATTTATGATTATCAGGAGAATTCTGGAAGCGTAAGGAATTGGTATTTATGATGTTTAAGGATAATTCCAATTCTAAGAATCTATGACTCTTTTCTAAGAATTGTAATGTTTTCTAGTCTTCCTCTCATCTGCCAATTTGGCTTCTTTTCTCTGGCTGTCTTTCTGGAGTTGGAACAAACAGAGCTAGAATAAATATTTTAGGGGCAGTGGATCCACAGCCTTCTTCATGAGTGGGATAACTTTATGTTTTCTTTATTTTCGATGATACTCAAAACTATGCAGGCTTTTTTCAATAGAAGGAAACTGGGGTGTCTTTGCAAAATGATCAGCAGTCACTCCCAGGATCCTTTTCTAGTCTGTTATTTTAAAGCTAAAATTTGGATTTTTTTTTCATTAAGTGACCTTGATTACATTAAATTCAGATGCCATTTTTCTGCCCACTTGAAGAGCTCCTCATGATTCTCCTATACTCTGACCAGACTCTCTTTATATCTCTTAAAATATAATCCAACTATTTGATTTCACCTCATTTACTCCTTAATTTATCCATTTAGCAGATTTCATAAGTGATCTACCATGTCCTCTCTGTTATTCTGCCTGCCCCCTGGTGTGCTAGTGTATAGTAAATGACTGATGAACAGAAAGGAAGAGGAAGAGGAAAGGCCATGCATAATCCTCAAAATCAGGTAATCCAGTTCTCATTATAAAACTTTAGAATCAGAGAACTTCTGTTGGCTGATTCTAAACTGGATTATAACCGATTCATTCAAGACCAAGTAGAGGTGGAGTCAGAGGGGGAAATTAAAAGAAGTCTATTTTTTGAAGACCTATTATCTCATTTAATCTTGAAGCAACCCTTGTAAGATAAATCTTACTGCCATTCTGTAAGTGAGGAAACTGAGATTTATTGAAGTTATGTGATATGTTCAAATTCACAGCTAGTAAGCAAATGTGAATTCTCTAATTCCAGTTCTAAGGTTCTTTTCTCTGCATCAGGAAATCATCAGTTTGTCCTGTTTTTAAATGGAAACTTGAAGTGCATCTTTGTGAATCAATGGTTAGAAAGATTTAAAAGTTTTTGAGGGATCTGGAAGAAAATATTTTAGAAGTGCTCAACACAAAATCTCATTTGATACAGTGGTTAGTTGTGCTGCTTTCTCGTAGCATTACTGTGAAATTATTATCAAACTTGATACGTTGATTTCATTTAACAAGTTCCATTCTTTCTTTCATTAAGAAGAGAATGGTGGCTTTATGTGAACATACCTAAATCATAAAAAGTGACTCATATTTCCTTGAGGAAAAGTCCCAGGCTTGATGGCACCATTTAGCCAAACAGAAAGAACAAAGTAAAATTCTATCAACTGCCCCTCTGTAGGGCCTCTGTAGTGCCTTTATCTTAAAAAATGTCATCTACTCCCTTCTGTTTTCAAGCTGCACATACCTGTAGCACACTGCAAAGCTGTGTATATCTCCTACCTGGCAGGGTGTGGTAATTTTCCTCAGAGAATGGAAAGCTATATGAAATGTATATCCACGATGCATTCCATCACAAGAAGGATGTATACCTGAATATGATTAAAAAATAACTACAATTTATTGAAAATCTGTGATCTGCCAGATACTTTGCATATATTGTATCTTTTAGTCCTTACAAAAGACACTGGGAAATATTCCTTTTTTATACAAAAGAAAACTTATGTTTCAGAGAAGTTAAACTTGTCTGAGGTCAGATAGTAAAGTAGCAGAGCTGGGATTGAAAAGGAGTTATGACTAACTTCTCCATATCCCCATGCTTCCTCTTAACAGTGAAGTGAAGATTTCTAATTGTCTTTTAATGAATACATATCGTCCTGTTATTACTGTATGAAGCTGAAAATTATGAGGCCCCAGTTACCACATGGTGGTTTGACAAGTGTCTCACAAACATGTTTGTGTTAAATTGTTATGTTTTAGGATCATGTATTTGACATTTATCATCTTTGAAATGTTTTAATAGCATCATTTAGTCAATTAAGTGAATTAATTTCACTATACTATTAAGTCTGTGAAAGTGTAGAATGTTAAAAAAAAGTATCAATCAGTGAAATCAAAAGGGAAGATACAGAAAGTGTGTGGACATATTAGTGGATATGAACAGAGAAGATATATAATGTTATAATTCCAGGTAAATTGAAGGGAAGTGAAGTAAACAATTCTAAAAACCCTACCATTCTCTAAAACCAGGTCCATGGTGAACTATTACTTTAGAAATGAGATGCCAATAGTTTTTAAATCTCAAACACAAGAGATTTATCCAAGAAAATGGAGTCAGCAGATTTCTAGGAACAGTTGAGGTGCTTAAAAGGTAAAAGGATTTTTGAGTCTTTTGGACTATAAGATACACTATTTTCCTGACATTTATGACATCGTTTTGTAAAAAGCAAAATAAGTTACTAAGAAAATAGCAAATACTATATTACATGTGGTCCTATAGAACTTTTTTCTACAGCTACGAAAATTAAAGAGTATGTGAAAAATGATGACTACGGAAAAGCGTTCATATCACAAAACCAAATGTGATAAGAGGTAGACCAAGAATAAATCACATGTAAGTGGTTATTAAGGAAAAAGCAACAAAACTTTTTTTTTTTTAATTCACATGATTATAATATAAAAGCTAAAAGGCAAAATTTATATCTATGGGGAAATGAGTGATACACATGATCCTGTGCTACAAGCTAAAAACACAGAAGTTATTGAAAGCCAGGCCTATAAAGGCTTATATACTTTATTTTTTATTATTATTTTTTAAATGTTTATTTATTTATTAATTTTCTTATTAGTCATCCATTTTATACACATCAGTGTATACATGTCAATACTAGTCTCCCAATTCATCACACCACCACAACCACCCCCCGCCACTTTCCCCCCTTGGTGTCCATACGTTTGTTCTCTACATCTGTGTCTCAATTTCTGCCCTGCAAACCGGTTCATCTGTACCATTTTTCTAGGTTCTGCATATATGCATTATTATACGATATTTGTTTTTCTCTTTCTGACTTACTTCACTCTGTATGACAGCCTCTAGATCCATCCACATCTCTACAAATGACCCAATTTCATTCCTTTTTATGGCTGAATAATATTCCCTTGTATATATGTACCATATCTTCTTTATCCATTTGTCTGTCGATGGGCATTTAGGTTGCTTCCATGACCTGGCTGTTGTAAATAGTGCTGCAATGAACGTTGGGGTGCATGTGTCTTTTTGAATTATGGTTTTCTCTGGGTATATGCCCGGTAGTGGGATTGCTGGGTCATATGGTAATTCTATTTTTAGTTCTTTAAGGAACAGTCATACTGTTCTCCATAGTGGCTGTATCAATTTACATTCCCACCAACAGTGCAAGAGGGTTCCCTTTTCTCCACACCCTCTCCAGCATTTGTTGTTTGTAGATTTTCTGATGATGTCCATTCTAACTGGTGTGAGGTGATACCTCATTGTAGTTTTCATTTGCATTTCTCTAATAATTTCATGTGCTTTTCACATGAAGCTTTTCATGTGCTTCACAGCCATCTGTATGTCTTCTTTGGAGAAATGTCTATTTAGGTCTTCTGCCCATTTTTGGACTGGGTTGTTTGTTTTTTTCATATTGAGCTCCATGAGCTGTTTATATATTTTGGAGATTAATCCTTTGTCCAATCATTCATTTGCAAATATTTTCTCCCATTCTGAGGGTTGTCTTTTCATCTTGTTTATGGTTTCCTTTGTTGTGCAAAAGCTTTTAAGTTTCATTAGGTCCCACTTTTTTATTTTTGTTTTTATTTCCATTACTCTAGGAGGTGGATCAAAAAATATCTTGCTGTGGTATATGTCAAAGAGTGTTCTTCCTATGTTTTCCTCTAAGGGTTTTATAGTGTCCAGTCTTTCATTTAAGTCTCTAATCCATTTTGAGTTTATTTTTGTGTATGGTGTTAGGGAGTGTTCTAATTTCATTCTTTTACATGTAGCTGTCCAGTTTTCTCAACACCACTTATTGAAGAGACTGTCTTTCCTCCATTGTACCTCCTTGCCTCCTTTGTCATAGATAAGCTGACCATAGGTGTGTAGGTTTATCTCTGGGCTTTCTATCCTGTTCCATTGATCTATATTTCTGTTTTTGTGCCAGTACCATATTGTCTCGATTACTGTAGTTTTGTAGTATAGTCTGAAGTCAGGGAGTCTTATTTCTCCAGCTCCATTTTTTTCCCTCAAGACTGCTTTGGCTATTCGGGATCTTTTGTGTCTCCATACAAATTTTAAGATTTTTTGTTCTAGTTCTGTAAAAACTGCCATTGGTAATTTAATAGGGATTGCATTGAATCTGTAGATTGCTTTGAGTAGTATGGTCATTTTCACAATATTGATTCTTGCAATCCAAGAACATGGTATATCTCTCCATCTGTTGGTATCATCTTGAATTTCTTTCATCAGTATCTTATAGTTTTCTGCGTACAGGTTTTTTGTCTCCCGAGATAGGTTTATTCCTAGGTATTTTATTCTTTTTGTTGCAGTGGTAAATGGGAGTGTTTCCTTAATTTCTCTTTCAGATTTTTCATCATTAGTGTATAGGAATGCAAGAGATTTCTGTGCATTAATTTTGTATCCTGCAACTTTACCAAATTCATTGATTAGCTCTAGTAGTTTTCTGGTGTCATCTTTAGGATTCTCTATGTATAGTATCATGTCATCTGCAAACAGTGACAGTTTTACTTCTTCTTTTCCAATTTGTATTTCTTTTTGTTCTCTGATTGCCATGGCTAGGACTTCAAAACTATGTTGAATAAAAGTGGCAAGAGTGGATATCCTTATCTTGTTCCTGATCTTAGAGGAAATGCTTTCAGTTTTTCATCATTGAGTATGTTAGCTGTAGGTTTGTCGTATATGGCCTTTATTATGTTGAGGTAGGTTCCTCTATGCCCACTTTCTGAAGAGTTTTTATCATAAATGGGTGTTGAATTTTGTCAAAAGCTTTTTCTGCATCTATTGAGATGATCATATGGATTTTATTCTTCAGTTTGTTAATATGGTGTATCACATTGATTGATTTGCATATATTGAAGAATCCTTGCATGCCTGGGATAAACCCCCCTCGATCATGGTGTGTGATCCTTTTAATGTGTTGTTGGATTCTGTTTGCTAGTATTTTGTTGAGGATTTTTGCATCTATATTCATCAGTGATATTGTTGTGTAATTTTCTTTTTTTGTAGTATCTTTGTCTGGTTTTGGTATCAGGGTGATGGTGGCCTCATAGAATGAGTTTGGGAGTGTTCCTTCCTCTGCAATTTTTGGGAAGACTTTGAGAAGGATGGGTGTTATCTCTTCTCTAAACGTTTGATAAGATTCACCTGTGAAGCCATCTGGTCCTGGACTTTTGTTTGTTGGAAGATTCTTAATCACAGTTTCAATTTCATGACTTGTGATTGGTCTGTTCATATTTTCTGTTTCTTCCTGGTTCAGTCTTGGGAGGTTATACCTTTCTAAGAATTTGTTCATATCTTCCAGGTTGTCCATTTTATTGTCATAGTGTTGACTGTAGTATTCTCTTAGGATGCTTTGCATTTCTGCGGTGTCTGTTTGTAACTTCTCCTTTTTCATTTCTGATTTTATTGACTTGAGTCCTCTCCCTCTTTTTCTTGATGAGTCTCGCTAATGGTTTATCAATTTTGTTTATCTTCTCAAAGAACCAGCTTTTAGTTTTAGTGATCTTTGCTATTGTTTTCTTTGTTTCGATTTCATTTATTTCTGCTCTGACCTTTATGATACCTTTCCTTCTGCTAACTTTGGGTTTAGTTTGTTCTTCTTTCTCTGGTTCCTTTAGGTGTAAGGTTAGATTGTTTATTTGAGATTTTTCTTGTTTTTTGAGGTAGGCTTGTATAGCTATAACCTTCCCTCTTAGAACTGCTTTTGCTGCATCCCATAGGTTTTGGATCATCGTGTTTTCATTGTCATTTGTGTCTGGGTATTTTTTGATTTCCTCTTTCATTTCTTTAGTGATCTCTTGGTTATTTAGTAACATATTGTTTAGCCTCCATGTGTTTGTCTTTTTTACATTTTTTCCCCTGTAATTGATTTCTAATCTCATAGGGTTGTGGTCAGAAGTGATGCTTGATATGATTTCAATTTTCTTAAATTTACTGAGGCTTCATTTGTGACCCAAGATGTGATCTATCCTGGAGAATGTTCTGTGCACACTTGAGAAGAAAGTGTAATCTGCTGTTTTTCTATGGAATGTCCTATGAATATCAATTAAATCTATCTGGTCTATTGTGTCATTTATTGTGTTTCCTTATTAATTTTCTGTTTGCATGATCTGTCCATTGCTGTAAGTGAAGTGTTAAAGTCCCCCACCATTATTGTATTACTGTCGATTTCCTCTTCTATAGCTGTTAGCAGTTGCCTTATGTATTGAGGTGCTCCTATGTTGGGTGCATAAATATTTATAATTGTTATATATTCTTCTTGGATTGATCCCTTGATCATTATGTAGTGTCCTTCCTTGTCTCTTGTAACATTCTTTATTTTAAAGTCTATTTTATCTGTTATGAGAATTGCTACTCCAGGTTTCTTTTGATTGCTATTTGCATGGAATATCTTTTTCCATCCCCTCACTTCCAGTCTGTATGTGTCCCTGGGTCTGAAATGGGTGTCTTGTAGACAGCATAATGATGGGTCTTGTTTGTGTATCCATTCAGCAAGCCTGTGTCTTTTGGTTGGAGCATTTAATCCATTCACGTTTAAGGTAATTATCAATACGTATGTTCCTGTTACCATTTTCTTAACTGTTTTGGGTTGTTTTTGTAGGTCCTTTTCTTCTCTTGTGTTTCCCACTTAGACAAGTTCCTTTAGCATTTGTTGTAGAGCTGGCTTGGTGGTGCTGAATTCTCTTAACTTTTGCTTGTCTGTAAAGCTTTTGATTTCTCCATCAAATCTGAATGAGATCCTTGCTGGGTAGTGTAATCTGGGTTGTAGGTTCTTCCCTTTCATCACTTTAAGTATATCATGCCACTCCCCTCTGGCTTCTAGTGTTTCTGCTGAGAAATCCGCTGTTAACCTTATGGGAGTTCCCTTGTATGTTATTTGTCGTTTTTTCCATTGCTGCTTTCAGTAGTTTTTCTTTGTGTTTAATTTTTGCCAATTTGATTACTATGTGTCTTGGCGTGTTTCTCCTTGGGGTTTTCTTGTATGGGACTCTGTGCTTCCTGGACTTGAGTGACTATTTCCTTTCCCATGTTAGGGAAGTTTTCGACTATTATCTCTTCAAATATTTTCTCAGGTCCTTTGTCTCTCTCTTCTCCTTCTGGGACCCCTATAATGCAAATGTTGTTGTGTTTAATGTTGTCCCAGAGGTCTCTTAGGCTGTCTTCATTTCTTTTCATTCTTTATTCAGTTCTGCAGCAGTGAATTCCACCATTCTGTCTTCCAGGTCACTTATCCCTTCTTTTGCCTCAGTTATTCCGCTATTGATTCCTTCTAGTGTATTTTTCATTTCATTTATTGTATTGTTCATCTCTGTTTGTTTGTTCTTTAATTCTTCTAGACCTTGTTAAACATTTCTTGCATCTTCTCCATCTTTGCCTCCATTCTTTTTCCGAGGTTCTGGATCATCTTCACTATCACTATTCTGAATTCTCTTTCTGGAAGAATGCCGATCTCCACTTCATTTAGTTGTTTTTCTGGGGTTTTATCTTGTTCCTTCATCTGGTACATAGCCCTCTGCCTTTTCATCTTCTCTATCTTTCTGTGAATGTGGTTTTTGTACCACAGGCTGCAGGATTATAATTCTTTTTGCTTCTGCTGTCTGCCCTCTCTATACTTTATTTTATATTAAGTATATTTTTCTTTATCCTTATTAAATATAAATCAAATTACTATTAAAAAGTAAAATATTCTAGGAAAAGGAATGAGATCCAACATATATGGAGTTATATGGGGAACAAGGTATTTATCATACATGTTATGTTAAAGAGTAATAAACAAAAGTACTCTTCTTAGTCTAATAAAGTCTCTCAGATTGCCCAAATTAGAATAAACTACTTCAAAGGAACCAAATAAAAGAGAAATTTAAATGGAACTTTGTGCCTCCAAAGTCACAATAACATCACTCATTTTAAGATGTAAACATTCGGTGTGTATACTGCCTAGGACACTATGCCTGTTAGCCTTCTGACTATGAAAATATAAACTTGATCACTTTACCTATTTTAGAATTGATTAAAAAAATAAGCATTTTTTAGTTCCCTTTGGTTTTAAAGGATTTGCTCCTAAGGATTATTTTTTAAAATCCTTAAAATATAATTCTGTATTTGAACCTGGGACTGAAGATTCAGAATCCTAACAGGTTTAAAAATTATTATCCTATGATTTGAAGTAAATTAGTTGTCTACACATATGTGTATCTCACATGTTCTTCATCATGTACTGTGTTCTGGAAGGATATTGTGATTTCTTACAGCCAACAAAAATGAAAGACACTAGTAAACTTCTTTTGTTTATTCTATCATTAGAAGGTACTTATTGAAAACTTACTGTGTGCTAGATATACAGCTAAATAAGGCTTGATCCTTAAGTGATTTAACTTCTTGAAACTGAGTAAAGATTTCTACACATAATTTTGCCCAAACACTAATCATGTTATATAAGATACTCTAAGACAAGGAAGTAAAAATTGTTTTGACAGTCATCATGAAGATATATATGTTGATAGAGAAACTATGCCTTTGTTTGGCTAAAAATGTGTTACTATTTTTTTAGGTAGGGATACTACAAAGCAGTAATCCTTTAGAGCTAGATTTCTATATAGAAGAGCTCTGGAGGTGGTACTTTGGTTGGAAGGGGGACTTCCCTTGAATCGCTGTTTGCCTAGAAACTACACTATTTTCTTTTATTAGTGCACTATCCTATTTTTATTTAGATATTAACACATCAATTAAAATAGCAAAAATATCTAGTGGTGTTTTTATGCTTAGAATTTATATGATAGATAATACCTCATTTTTTTATATCAAAGAATAGGAGGGACTGATGGAAATAATGGTAGGGACTAGAGTTAAGGTTGCCTTGGGCCTCCCATTGGTGCTACCGCTTGAGAAGGAGAATGCAGAATTAAAATCTGAGAGTAAGGCTACTAAAAAATCTTGTGGCTCTGACTTAAAAAAAAAAAAAAGTAAGATCTACATAACCAATGTAACTACATTTTGAAATTTAAGGTTTACATTCAACCTAAACAAGAATCAGGAAATTTTTCTATAAAGAGCCAAATATTATATATATTTAGGCTTTGGGGCCATACAGTCTCTGTCACAACGTTTCAACTCTGCTATTGGAGTGCAAAAGCAGTCATAGACAGTAAGTAAATGAATGAGTCTGGCTATGTTCCCAATAAAACTTTATTTACAAAAACAGACAGTGGACAGGATTTGGCCGACAGGCTTTAGTTTGCCCTTTCCTTTTCTAGAAGGTCATACTTTACTTGGAATACACCAGTTTTATTAAATCAATCTGCCATATGCAGTTCTGCTTTATTATTAGTCATTTATTATTAACAGAAAAAAAAATCACTAAACACAAATGTGATTTTTTTCAAACCAGAAAACAGATTCAAACTAGCAGACAGATTGTGTTGCAATCAGGCATTGATTTTGTATATTAAGTGTGAACATAGTGAATTAATTTGCATTTATATAGACCACATGTATATGCAGAGTAACCTACTAGAATTTATTGTTCGTTTTCCTTAACAGATACTTAAGAATCTCACCAGGAAATATTTTCCAAGAACAATGAAATCTGCTCTTTATGTGCACATGTTCACTAGAACCATTTTTCTGAACATTGTACGTGTTTTTTGAAGTTCTGTTTTAAGGGTCAAAGGATGTCCACATACTAAGTTTTAGTGAGTTTTTCTGTCATTACTTTGGACAAAGTTCTAAGGGAATGTCATTAGACCTGTATTCCCCTGTATACAGAAGGATATAGGTATTCCCCTGTATACCTATTCCTGTATTAGGTTGAGATATTTTGCATTTGCACTCTATCTTCTGTTTTTGAAACGTCTCTTTTTTTCATCAATTCAACAAAGCAGCCTGATGGAGAGCATCACAGCATTTTTGCTCATAAATATGTATGGAACATTTAATGCTCTTTCTTTTTACTATAGGAAGAATAATTAAATGAAATCTGGATTTTCTACTAACGATAAATACAGCCAGCTTTGTGTTTTATAGAAAACTTTATGTAAGAATGTAACCTTTTCATTTCTTCAGTTCCAGGTAGAAAGATAGTAGCTGCTGAGATAGAGATTATATGCTCAGTTTGGGTTTTTTTTTTTTTTTTTTTTTTTCCTGATTAATGGGTTTTGGAAAAACTATATGACAAAATCTATGTTTTTCTGGTATGTTGATAATACCATTAGAAATTTTATAATCACTAAAATCAGGAAAGACCTAGATAATAGAAGCTTCTCCAAAAATGCTAGGGGAATGGGACCTAGTAGATTATAAGGGGGGGAAATCAGTCTATAAAGGCCTTAAGAATATGGGTTGTAAGAATTTCTCACCCTGACTTTTAAGAACTCCCACAATGTATACCTCACCTATCTTTATAGTTGTTATTTCTCACACTTCCCAACTTACTAGGCCAAACCAGGTCATTCAACATACCTTCAGTGTAACCCACTTATTTATGCCATTGTTTCTATCACCTCTAAAGACCTTCACTTTCCCACTCCTATTGTCTGCCTAGCATCAACTTTCAAGGTGCATTTTAAATCATCTGCTCAACCTTGAGGTCTTTCCTGATCTCCTTGCCAAATTAGATTCAGTCTCTTCCTCCATTAAGCCTTTATCTACATTATTGTGGTCCTTAACTGATTTTGCTTTGTACCACAGTTACTTTTTTTTTTTTTTTTTTTTTCACAGTTACTTTTTTAATTTGAACTATCTCTACAGAAAACTGTCTCTCACAGCAATGAGCACTTGCCTTAAATATTATACATTTTCAGTAAGTATAAGTTTATATGACGAACTGAGATAAATTAAGAAGGAAAAGGTGATTTTTCTAATTTATTTGCCATCTGTATCCTAAGAGGACTTTAGTGTACTTAAGCTAAGTCTGAAAATATGATGTATTCTTGTGAGACAGTCAGAATATGGAAGAACATTTCTTTGGGAACAACAGCATAAGAACAAAACATACGGAGGCATGAAAGATCTGGAATGTTTGCAGAACTATATTGTAAACAGCTCAGAATGGCTGGAGGGAGGTAAGACACAATATGTCACAGCTCACCTGGCTCTTGTTACTTACCTATAATGTCCTTTCTATCTTTTCTGGATTACAAATACCTACTCTTCTTCCACAAGTCAGCCCAAGTGTCACTTCCTTTAAACCTTGATTGCTTTATCCTCTACGACTTATACATGCTTCTGTCATCATTTATTGACCTTAATTATTTACATGTCTTTCTCATACTAGACTGAGTTCTTTAAGGACCAGGGTTTGTTAAGCAAAACCTAAATCATGAAGTATAACTTCTGTTTAGGAAAACTAATAATGAATGAAGGTAAATCCAAAAGCTTCCTCTGACCTGTAGTCTTCCCTAAAGTTGAAAATTGCATCTCAAACTTACTGGGTTCAAATCTGTATTCATCACCTCTCCTCCAAAAGCCATTCTAACCCCTCCTCTAAGCATTTTTTCTTTTTCTTTGTGAGGTCTTCAACTTCTTTATATTATCAAAGATCATTCAGAATGCCCAGTTATAAAATTTTTCATTATATCAGTTTATTTTTTCAGCTTTATTAAGGTGTAATTGACAAATAAAATTGTAAGATATTTAACGTATAAAATGTGATGATTTGATATACCTATACATTGTGAAAAGATTCTTTCCATCCAATTAATTAACACATCCATCTCCTCACATATTTACCTTTTCTGTTTGTGTATGAGAAAATTCCAACTATACAATACACTGTTATCAACTATAGCCACTATGATATACATTAGGACCACATTAGAAGTATATGTTGTATACTTTATTTATTCTACAACCTTAATCCACTGACTTTTTGAGGCTCTCACTATTACACAGGCATTGATTGTATACCAAATATTTGTCAAATATTCTGTTAGATACTACAGATATAAAGTAAAAATAATCATTCTTGCTTTTGATGTGTTAGTGGGAAATGTATTAAAAAACAGTTAAAATACAGTAATTGTATTTCTATAAGAAAAGATCACTGCATTCTGTATGTAAGATCAAGGAGAAGGCTTTGGAGAGGAATCCACAGTTGATCAGGACCTTGATAAATGTTGAGAGTTTTCCTATAAATAGAGTAGGGCCTTAGGCAGCACTCCAGATAGGAGGCCAGACCTGTACAAAGGCTAAAAATCATGAAAGAACCCAGCATATACTGAATTGCTATTAGTGTATTTATTTATTTATTAAAATTTATTTTATCTGTTTATTTTTGGCTGCATTGGGCCTTCATTGCTGTGTGTGGGCTTTCTCTAGTCATGGCAAACGGGGGCTACTCTTCCTTGCAGTGCGCGGGCTTCTCACTGCTGTGGCTTCTCTTGTTGCGGAGCACGGGCTCTAGAGCGCAGGCTCAGTAGTTGTGGTACATGGGCTTAGTTGCTCCGTAGCATGTGGGATCTTGCCAGACCAGGGCTTGAACCCATGTCCCCTGCATTGGCAGGCAGATTCTTAACAACTGCACCACCAGGGAAGCCCGCTATTAGTTTAGTACTACTGGATTATACAGTGAAAATCAAAGAGAGGGAAGAAAGAGTCTGAACAGGTAGACAATTATCAAATAATGAAGAGTTTTATGTATATGTATATGTCATCCACATTTTGTCCTGTGGGTAGGACATGCTGACTTTATACTAATATTGTAAAATAATCATATTAGCCAATTAGAAATACTATGCTAGCTGCAAGGTGGAGGATAAATCATAGATAAAAGGACACAATGAAGAAGTAATTGTAGTAGTATTAGGGAGAGATGATAACCAGTACTTTAACTAGGGCAGTGGCAAAGGGGAAAGTTACGAAAAGATATTTAGGAGATAGAGCAAAAGCTCAGTAAACTCAGGGACTATATCTTACGTACAGTGCCTGCTCTATAATATGTATTATTAAATAAATATTTGTTCAAAGGTTAGTGATTGAGATAGGTTCTTAGTTCCCTTTTAAATGCCCTGCCCTTCCATCTCTGTACATCCAAATCTTATCTCTCCTTTAAAGACCTAACTCAAACACTACCTGTAGGGAATTTTTCCTAAATAATTCAGTTGAAAATAAACTATACCTCCTGTTACATTTTATGAAATATAGTCTTTTGTCATATTTAACACTTTAGTCTTTGTGTGTTAGATATTAATATAAGTCCCTTGGCTCTCTGTTTTTATTATATTTGTCTTGAGGGAAAAGTTCACATTTATATTACTATTTATATCCCTCATACTGTCTAACACAAGAAGCTTTCACTTGCTGGGTGTTCTGTAAACATCTGTTGAATGAAATCATGAAGATCATATCTAGCTATAACTATGGAAACAAGATACCCTAGATCAGTATAATAAAGTGGTAAGAGTGGGTAAGGACTCTGAAACCAGACAGCTTTTTCAGTCTAGTAAAAGATACTTATATCAAATAAAAATCCAAATAGAAGTGAAGATGCTAAAAAGATTAAAAATTGTCAAAGTTGTGTCACGAAAGAATGTTAAGCAAAAGTTTCAAAAAACCCCATAAAGATGAAATAATTGACAATTCTTTGTATTTTTAATGCTGTATGGCTCATTAAACAAGATATCTTTTGAGTCCTTAGTGTTGCTGTGTAGTGTGGAATACAGAAAGACATGATTACATCCCTCTCCTTAAGGATCATAGAGTCTCAAAAAGTAACAAATTTATAATGGGAGATAATAGTGAATAGTTTATACCATACCAAAAAATGTATGATAATTTATTTACTATAGAGGAGCAGAGCTTAGGTGCTTTAAAATAGTCAAGAAGTCTTCCTGAAAAAAGTGAAGAACAGATTGGTTATCCTCATCAGGGTATATGTGTCACACTTCATGGAGTAATTGATATATTTTTTAATCTTCATGAATTATTTATTTTATAGCTAAAATTTGTACCTTTTGACTCCCTTCACCCATGTCACTCATTCCCCCACCTGCCATCACTGCCAACCACCAATCTATTCTCTGTATCTATGAGCTTGTTTTATTGTTGTTGTTTATCTTCTATTTTTTAAATTCTACCGTAGTTGAAATCATAAAGTGTTTGTCTTTCCCTGTCTCATTTATTTCACTTAGCATAATGCCTTCAGGATCCATCCATGTTGTCACAAATGGCAAGATTTTATTCTTCTTTATGGCCGAATAGTGTTCTATTTTATGTAGATATCGATATGTTTCCCTCTGTCTCTCTCTCTCTATATATATGTATCTAGCTAGCTAGCTAGCTCTCTATATAGATAGATATCATGTAAATATGATATCTATATATCTTGTGATGTCTAGTGATATATAGATATCACATTTGTGTGATATCTGTATATCACATTTTCTTCATCTGTTTATCCATCAACAGACATTTAGGTTGTTTCTATATCTTGGCTATTGTAAACAATGCGTCAGTGAACATGAGAGTGTCATATATCTTTTCAAATTAGTATCTTTGTTTTCTTCAGATAAATACCTAGAAGTGAAATTGCTGAATCATATGGTAGTTCTGTTTCCAGTGTTTTGAGGAGCCACCATACTGGTTTCCACAGTGGCTGTACCAATTTACATTCCCACCAACAGTGCACAGGGTTCCCTTTCCTCCACTTCCTTACCAGCACTTCCTATTGTTGTCTTTTCAGTAACTGCCATTCTGACATGTGTGGGGTGATAGCTCATTGTGGTTTGATTTGTATTTCCTTGATGATTAGTGATGTTGGGCATCTTTTCACGTGCCTGTTGGCCACCTGTATGTCTTCTTTGGAAAATTGTCTCTTCAGATCCTCTGCTTGTTTTTGAATCGGATTGTTTGAGGTTTTTCTTGCTATTGAGTTGTGAGTTTTTTGCATATTTTGGATATTAACCCCTTATCAGATATATGATTTGCAAATATTTTCTCCCATTTAATAGGTTGTTTTTCATTTTGTTGATAGTTTCCCTTACTGTGCAGAAGCTTTTTAGTTTGATATAGTCCTGCTTGTTTATTTTTGCTTTTGTTGCCTTGCTTTTGGAATCAGGTCCAAAAATCATAGTCAAGACAGATGTCGAGTGATATTTTAACAGCACAAAAAGTGATTGAGAAGAAAAAAATAAACTACTTCAAAAACATCAATTTACAAAGAAATACAATTGGGGAAACACAGTGCTGACATAGATTTTCCTTCTCCATGTAACCTATACTGATTCCTACTTCTTTCACTCTGTTGGGCACTAGATTGTAAACAGGGGGTTCCATGTTAGTTTCCTAATTATCTAGCACATATGCCTGGCATATGGCAGCAATTCAGTAAATGAGTTCTGGAAGAAATGTTTGCCAACCTGCTGGCAGCTGGAGTCAGTTCAGTTCCACATGTGTATCCTGAGACTACTGTGAGCTCATCTAGTTATGGTAGGCAAATCTAAAACACATCAGTGTCACATAAGAGTAGGGACAAAGATGACAAGCAGTTGATCCAATCACCAAGGCGATTCCTTACCCATGAGAAAGTAGGAGCTAATACTTACTGAAGCATCTGTTGATGCCATGTGCTAACTAGTTTACATTTAATGTCTCACTTAATTCTAAGGTTTGGGACCAGGATTATCCCTTTTGTCCTGTGGAAAGAGCATGAAGTACACAGTGGATTTCTTTCTTTCTGTAGTCACTGTTTTACCATATTGGCTAGTCAGTACACATATATTACAGAGAAAAATAGGAATTTCAACTAAATAGTAATTCCCTCTCAGTTTGACTATTAAAAAGTAAACAAACTACCATACAAAAATGTGGTTCTTTAAATAATTGTTACATATGCAGGAGAATAAGTGGGTGTGATATCTTAGATCAGGGGTTTTGAAGTAATATAGGTTTGAATCCTAATTGTGGATTTCTTCTTTCTCATTTGTAAAACTTAGGTGAAATATCTTTTTATGTTTATTGTCAGGGTTGGAAAAATAACTGTCTAAGATGAAGTATGCTTACAGGAGGTGTTTAATAAATGGCAATTGTTGTGTTAGTTGTTATTGCTGTTGCATAAAGAGAGGATAACAAGGAAGTTGTATTTCATGTTTGTTGTTGTTCACGTTTCTCACGGAAATAATATTAACACAAGTACTCAAGGACATTATTTTGGAAGGTCCCCAAGTCCACTCCCAGGTTTGATGATTCATTAGAAGGACTCACAGAATTCAGCATAGAGTTGTACTCATGACTAAGGTTTATTACAGTGAAAGGGTACAAAGAAAAGTCAGCAGTGTGAAAAGGTGCATGGAGTTAAGTCTGTAAGAAACCAGTGCAGCTTCCCAGAATCTTCTCCCAGTGGGATTACGCAGGACTCAGTACTCCCAGCAGTGAGTTGTGACATATGTGAAGTATTGTCTACTAGGAAAGCTCATTAGAGACTCAGTGCCCATGGTTTTCATTAGAGGCTGGTCACATAGGTATCTCTGCCTAGCGCATACCAAAATTCCAAACTCCCAGAAGGAAAGCAGGTGTTCAGCATAAACCATACTGTTTGACCAAACAGGTTAGGCACTCTGACAAGAGGCATTCTTATCAGTGCCAGAAATGGTGGGAACCCCCCACAATCCACGTCCCCAGACACCAGTGAAGAGCCATTGTTAGGAGAGTAATCCTTGCAAGCAGGCCATTGTGAGGATAACAGTCTCCTGCTATGTTTTAACTCTTTTGTGCACAGACATGCAGATGCATTGCTCACAAGAGGCAGTAGTTGAACATGTTGTAATATCTTCTAAGTAACCAATGATTTACCAAACAAATAAGTTATGAAAAACTATATTAATATCCCTCTAGAGAACATTTCAGAGACTTAAAGATGTAGCTAATCACTCAAACAGCCTATAGGAAGTTTGAAACTGGGTCTATTCACTTCATTCTTAAAATTCACAACCACCCAAATTTGGAACTGCCCTCTACCCTCCCTCTCTCCAAAATCTAGCTTAGAATATATCTGATTGCCATAATTAGACCAACCTATGTGGCATCTGTGGCAGTGGTTGGCAGATCAGTTGGTGATGGTCTCGAGGTTCCCATCATTAAAGGTGCTCTGGAATGAAAGCGTCATGGTACTCTCTCTAAGGAGAATGTACTTGTATTTGTACAGGGCTGCCACATTTCCGCGTGCCCCAAGTTAAGTAACAGGGAAGATTCTATTACCAGCATTATGGTATACAGGGCCACTTTGCTAACATCTTTAGAGAAAGTCAGCAGTATGAGGAACCCTAGAACTCAAATGGAATTTTTGTGAAATTACTGCATCTTCTCAAACGGGCAAGTAGGGCATCATTAAGCTTCAGTATTTTCAGCACAGTGTTATTATGATTATCCTCAGCACAGTAAATGTTCAGGGACCTGTTCTCTACCCAGAGGGAGTTTTCTATCTGTAAAGTACTAGTGAGATTATTACCTTAACCAGTGTATTCTACAATGTAGCAAAACCAAAACCCAAGATCTAAAAATCAATAGGAGAATTAGTGAGCAACATCATACACAGTCTGGAAGGCACAGAATAAAGCCAAGAATAGGCCAATTGCTTAGGGAGGTCAAACTATATAGGATTGATACTTAGAACCAGCAAGAATGAATGATACAAGAGGAGGTCACAATGCAAGAAAGAAATGAGAAACTGTGACCCAGTATGATTTCATTCTGGCAAGTGATATCTTCACCTTTCAGAAAAACCTTCCAGGTTTTTCTGCAGCATATCTGAAAGATGCTCTCCTAAACCTGAGCCCTAAAACTGTCATATGTGTCAATCAAATGGTCTTGCAGACAACCACAGTCCAACCAGTTGGCAGAGAAATTCAAAGTATTTGTCATTGCCTAAAGTGAGAAGAAAGACAGTCTCTGAGGACACCCTTCTTTCTCTCTGGTCTCCACTTTTCCTTCCTTATTTTCTTGGTAACTTAAACCAGAGAGGTAAAGATCATCACATTTCTATGTGTAATTAAACTATAGGAACTTCCTCAATTTCCATATTTTAATTAAGAAATCAGTACCCAATTTCTACTATGCATTCAGTCTACAGATATTTACTGAGCATTTGCTATGTGCAAAGTAAGGTGCTGGGCAATGAGAGGAGCGTTGAGATGAACAAAACACAGGCTCTACCCTCAAAGAGCTCACATATATTTAGAAGATAAGCTTTTAAAAAATAAACAATGAGGGGCTTCCCTGGTGGCGCAGTGGTTGAGAGTCCACCTGCCGATGCAGGGGACACGGGTTCGTGCCCCGGTCCAGGAAGATCCCACATGCCGCGGAGCGGCTGGGTCCGTGAGCCATGGCCGCTGAGCCTGCGCATCTGGAACCTGTGCTCCGCAACGGGAGAGGCCACAACAGTGAGAGACCCGCGTACCGCAAAAAAAAATAAATAAATAAATAAACAATGAGATTTTTAAAAATAAAGTAAGATGTATGAGAAGTCACAAAGTCTACCTCCTGTAGATGTTGTCAGTAAATAGTTTCTTTAGTAATACGGAAGCTCCAGAATGCTAGACACACCTTCGTCACTATGAAATAAAAGTATTCCAGTTCTTTTTTATAATATAAATTTATTTATTTATTTATTTTTGGCTGTGTTGAGAATTCATTGCTGCACTCAGGCTTTCTCTAGTTGCAGCGGGGGAGCTACTCTTCCTTGCAGTGTGCGGGCCTCTTGTTGCGGTGGCTTCTCTCATTGTGGAGCACAGGCTCTAGGTGTGCAGGCTTCAGTAGTTGTGACACACGGGCCCAGTAGTTGTGGTTTGTGGTCTCTAGAGCGCAGGCTCAGTAGTTGTGGCACACGGGCTTAGTTGCTCCGTGGCATGTGGGATCCTCCCGGACCAGGGCTTGAACCCACGTCCCCTGCATTAGCAGGCAGATTCTTAACCACTGTGCCACCAGGGAAGTCCCCCAGTTTTTTTTAATTACATCTTTTCTCACCTGTTCAAAGATTTTCAATACCTTAAAATGCTGTAGGGATTTTCCTCTTCCTTATGTTTAAATTATAGAATTTTAGAACTGGAAAGTGTGCGAGAGATTATCTAGTTAATCCTTTGTCTTTTTAGAATTGGGAGAATGAGACCCAAACTGGTCCCATGACTTGCTTCAGAATTGAAGATCTAATCTGGAACTCAGGTCTTTATAGACTAGTACTTAGCAGTACCATCCTGTTATTTTCCTCATTTTTAGGTATAGACATTGATGGGAGGCATCAGACAATAGATTTTCTGACTCTAATTTTATCTTCAGATAGAGTCCACAGAAAAACTCAATACCTATGAGGTCTGCATCAAAAAAACACAGAACTAATTAAATGCTTTGTATGTGAAAAAAAAAGTGCTGTGATTATAAGCACATATTCTTCCCTGTGAATGGCCCTGCTAGTTATTAGAGTCCTAGGAAGAGCTTGCAATTCAAGTGTTTTGCCACACAAGTGTCATAGTAGGAGAATTTCTCTTTTTTCTCATCCAACTAACATTTTTTAAAAAACTAATAATGTAAGAATTTCATGGTAGCCCTGTGCTGATATTCACTTTATCACCTTTGTTTTATTGCCAAGAGACTCATTAAAAAGAGTGGAATATGTGAACAACATTACTAGGTGATTTAGTGCAGGGAGGACAGGACCAGTTGCCTTCCTATTCTCAAGCTCCCCGTAACATAAGTGTGAGTAAAAGCATCTGTTGAGTAGACATTCCAGGCATATTCTTTTAATCATTGCCAGACCTTCTCTAGGCAAAACTTCATTCTGAACTTCTATTTCATGACTACATGTATGATCCAAGGGAATACGGGTCAAATAGTTGTCAGGGAAATTTCAGAGGCTGAAATCCCTATTTGGGTACTGAGCAGACCATTTAGTTCTATCTTTTAGAAAACCTATATATCCAAATGTCAAGAGTCTGAAGTGGAGGAACTGTGATACCAAAATAAACTGTTGTCCAATCAAGAATCTCTAAAATAATGAAGTGCTTGTCTATATTCTACATTTAACTGACTGTGTAAAATATTCCACATTATTCATTAATGTCTGGCATGTATTATATCCTCAATGTTTGTTGCCTAATAAATGAATGAATTTATTTTATGACACTTCTGTACTTTTTAAAGTGTGAATGAATGCAGACTTTCTATATAATTTTTAGTCACCAGTGTTTATAGATTATCTTCAATTTTCAGAAAAGTTAAATTAATAGAGCTAATTAGGCACATTCTTAGTTTCAAAGACTCAGTAGATAGCACAGGTGAGTAATCATTTTTTTATTTACTTACACTCTTACCTCATTCTAGAAAAAATAAAAATTAAGAGAGCTATATATCATCTGTGTGCAGTTAACAGGTATGATTTAGCATAATCTCTGTGTTACCTCATTTCCTCATTTGGTATATTTGAATACCTTAGGCACAAGGTATCAGTATAAGAATATTGTCTACATATAGGTGCACTTCATTTGAAAGAATTTTTTATAAAGTAAGTCAAATATGCTGGAAAACAAATTACAATAAGCTATAATTTTTGCTGCCAAAGTGTGCTCAGTCTTTGGTGAGCTCCAGAAACTTCATCCTCAGCCTATCAAGAAAAGATTTATCACTGGGTACAAAGGGAAAGGGATGAATATCTCACTTCAGATGTTATCTCAAAGTCTCCCTCAGGTTCGCTTTGGAATATATCCCAAATGCTTTAGACCTGGGACCCAAACCCCAAAAACATGTATGCAAGGTACAGTTTCCTCCCTTTTAGTAAAATAGGATAAAACATTCTATTTATCCTAAGGATGGTAACAGCCATTACCCAAGCATTGAAAATAGGTTTACAGTATGTGCTTTAGTAGCCGCACTATTAAATATGACAGTAGCACCTTGTGTTCATTAGACATAAGAAAACACTGAATACAGGTAGAAATTACACATATTTTTTCCAGAATCTCATGTTTTGGTTATAAAAGGTAATCTGCCTTTGTTTATTAATTTATACCTACTCTACCTTAGTGATTTCCAGTCTTTTCAAGAATGAGATTGTTTTTACAGACCAACAAGTAGCAGTTGTGTGTTTATGTATTTACTATACTCTCAGTACCTATATACAGACACACTGAGACTTTGCAGTAATTCCATGACCCTCATGGATTGAGACCCACAGGTAGTGAAAAGCTGCAAGCACGAGTTGGAAATTCCAGAAGCAGACTGCTGAGATTGCATTTTGCTACAGGCTATTTATTAGGAAGCAACACTTGTGCAAAGAGGAAGAGGGAGCAGGATTGTGTAGAAGTCAAACTGATACTGAGTCTCAAGCATCCTTACAGAAAGCTGGGAATGCTTTGTAACTCATCATGCTGGGATGAATGGTTGGGCTTTTATACTCTAAATCAAGAAGTCATGGTACATAGGCCACCCTGGGAAGTGTGTGTCTTTGGTCAAGAAGGCACTCTAATGCTGAGGCAAACCATGAAGCTGACGACAGCTTGGACAATACGTTCTTCCTTGAAGGAGGACGGGCCATCTTAGTGTTCACTGCAGTTTATTCCTTGTATCACTTGGACCCATTTCTTCATATCCTTTCAGGGAGATGCTCCTCTAGGATTCTGGTGGATTCTCTTCCTGAGGTAAAACTTAAAAGAGGAGTTGGTAGGACAAATTAGTTCCCCTAACGCTGCAGCTACTTTTAGGACCACAAATGATATCATTCTTCTCCCTCTTCCTAATGATCAGGGTGAACTAACTGTACCAAGATGGTGACTCTTTTCCTTGCCTGCTGGCGCTTGGATACAGGGAATTTGTAATGCTCAGGGAGCAGACATAGCTTATAGTTCAAAAGGACTCTTAGTTTTTCACCAGCTAAACATGTGTCCTCTTTAGGGACCAGGACCACCATTCCTGCAGAACTTACATTTTGTGGAAATGTAAAGTACAGGGACCTCTTTGGAGACATTGGGAGTGATACTAAGTAGGAGGAATTCTGTTTCTGCCCCTTGGTTCTGAGACCAATGAATATTTCCTGATGGAGACACAGTACCATATAAATATCTCTTATTCAGTATGTATATTTTTTTATCCTGTGGGATGGTGCTTTATCCTCATAAACTATCACCTCCTAGCTCGCACTTTAATGGCACCTTTAGCAGGCCATTCTGTCAGGTGGGAAGTTTCTTGTTGTCATGTGGTGTAACTATTAGACCCCATGTACATAGGCCCACTTCCATACTTTATTGGCTATAAAATGGGTCCCTTGGTCTGACACAACGTTTTGGGGATCCTGTATGGTAGATTACTTTGTAAGCCCTCAGATACTTCTAATAGTTGAGGCCTGAGTGTAGGAAAGCAGCCCATTCCCAGAGTATGTGTCATTTCTGTTAGAATAAATCGTTGGCCCTTCCAGAGTGAACTTGCCCCCAAGTGGCTGGTTGGTCTCCTCAAAGTGTGGCAGCATATCACGGGCTCAACATTGTTCTCGGTTGTTGGCAGCCTGGATGTTCAGTGCCAGCAGTAGTTAATTTAGTCTTGCCAAATTGGAACTCGTGATGTCAGGCCCGTGTATACCTTCCATCTCTCCCACCATGCCTATTCATTCGTATACCTGTCATCCAGCACTGAGGTGACTGATGACCAAGACTTGCTGATGTCAACTTTCTGAGTCATTCTATCTCTTTCCAAGTACACTTCCACGTTTGCCCTTCTCTGGTAGGCATTCATATTTGATTCAAAGATGTTTGCACTTTGTGTCTAATGTACCCATCCAAAAGCTTTTTTCTCAAACCTTGTTCCCAGTCTTAGAGTCTTCTTCCATTCAGGCATCTTACCAAACAGCCAGGTCACTCACAAATGCCACTTAGTCTGTACATATTCTAACCTCAAGTCACTCCTCCTTCCCACAAAGTGGATGGTCTGGTACACTGCCAGAAACTCTGCCCAGTAGAAAGATGTCCTCTTGCCACTGCCTTTTAAGGCACTCCTGAGTGAAACTATAGTGCAGCTTCCATCCATTTTCAGTTTGTACCTACATACCAAGTGCCTTAGTCAGTTTGGGCTGCTGTAATGAAATACCATAGTTTGGGTGGCTTAAACAAACTTATTTCTCACACTTCTGGAGGCTGGGCAGTGTGAGATCAAGGCAGCAACAAATTCAGTGCCTGGTAACGGCCCTCTTCCTGGTTTGCAGATGTCTGCCTTCTCTCTGTACCTTACATGGTGACACGAGAAAGGGCCAGATATTTTCTTCTTCTTCTAAGAGACTAATTCCATCATGGGAGCCCCACCCTTATGACTAATTACCTCCCAAAGGCCCTACCTTCAAATGCCATAACATTAAGGCTTTAATATATGAATTTTGAGGGAATACAAATATTCAGTCCATAGCACTAAGCCTGCCCATCTATAAATCAAGTTTATAGCGCTAAGCCTGCCCATCTATAAATCAAGTTGGCTTTTTCCTTTTCTATCAGTTGGTCAGAAGAGATCCTCCAGATAGCCAAAGGTGTTAGCTAAAAAAAGAGGTACTGGTTGGGGATCTGGACCACTTATTCATTCCATTTGCTTGTACCTCTGTCCTGCTCATGTCCCATCCCAGATTGCACTGGAACTGCTTGATCTTATATCTGATACAGCTCAGCTTATGATAGCTAGATCCAAATGTTAATGTCACTTGTTGTCCCATTGTTAGGTGCTCAGTCTCTACTTGAGCCTAGTAGCACACTAGAATTTGTTTTTCAAAACACATGTAATTCTCTGCCACAGGTGGCATGTCCTTGTTCCCAAATCCCAGAAACCTGTGTTGTGTTCTTCCTATCAAGCCTTGCCATAAGCTCTACATGGCTTCCTTTCTCACCATCAGTTTCTCTAATACCATAGCGTCTGCCAAGTCATATGGTCCAAGCAGCAGAGATGCATACCTCGCGGCTTAGACCCACTGCAGGAGTTTGCACAATCTCTTGATATCCTTGACAGGGTATTAAATCCTATGTCTTGGAAAAGTGCTCCCAAATTAATAAACTCTTCCATACCTAATTTTGTCTTATGTTTATGTTTTTTATATTATGTTATGGCTCCCTTGTTCAAGTACCTGTAGAATCAGTCCCATGCGTGTTCTCCAGGTTCCTACCAGTACATATTGGCTAGGTCTTTCATTCTTTGGGGTAGAGTCCCATTTCCCTCTATCAGGAACAGCAAGTTCCCGGATGTGTCATGCTGTGATTTACCCCTAGTTATTGACATATTGGCCAGAAGAGTTTTATGACAAATCCTAATTGGGGCATATGTTCTCTTATAGGGGAAGATGCTAGTGTTAATGAGGAGGGATAGACCACTTCTGTAAGCTAATAGAGTTCAAAGGAGTCTCGTGGTTCAAAATCTTCAGGGACTTATATCAAGGTGTCCCCATCAAGGGTCGGGGTTCCATTTTTTTCCCCAGCCAAGGCCCTGACCTTGGCATAACAGACTTGTCTTGGTTAGAGATATAACCTTCTCTGGAGTTTTGTCACTCTGACTGTTAAATCCTGGGCTTTTGCTCGATTTTCTATCTTTCCACTAGGGAGGTGAGAGCCAAAGCAACCCTTTAGGAAGCTCTGGAGCATATATGGCCTATTAGAGTAGTACCATATTACATAAAAGTGGCCAGCCCTTTTTATACCCTCACTTTAATTAGTCTTTAGAGGAAAGCCTCTTTGCTCAAGCCTAAACTTTGAAGGAGTTGATTAGAAGGGCAATAAAATCTTTTTTAAATTTGATTTAATTTTCATTTTGTATTGGAGTCCAGTTGATTTAAAATGTTGTGTTAGTTTCAGGTGTACAGCAGAGTGACTCAGTTATACATATACATATACCATTCTTTTTCAGATTCCTTTCCCATTTAGGTTATTACAGAATACTGAGCAGAGTTCCCTGTGCTGCACAGTAGGTCCTTGTTGATTATCTGTTTTATATATAGTAGTGTGTATATGTTAATCCCAACCTCCTAATTAATCCCTCCCCCGACCTTTCCCCTTTGGTAATAACCATAAGTTTGTTTTAGAAATCTGTGAGTCTATTTCTGTTTTGTACATAAGTTCATTTGTATAATTTTTTTAGATTCCACATATAAGTGATACCATGATGTTTGTCTTTCTCTTTCCCTATCTCATTTACTTCACTTAGTATGATAATCTCTAGGTCCATCCATGTTGCTGAAAATGGCATTATTTTGTTCATTTTTATGGATGAGTAATATGCCGTTGTATATATGTACCACATCTTCTTTATCGACTCCTCTGTCGATGGACATTTTAGTTTTTTCCATATCTTGGCTTTGTAAATAGTGCTGCAATGAACATTGAGGTACATGGATCTTTGAAGTATGGTTTTCTCCAGATATACACCCAGAAGTGGGATTGCTGGATCATATGGTGGCTCTATTGTTAGTTTTTTAAGAAACCCCCATACTATTCTCTGTAGTGGATGTACCAATTTACATTCCCACCAACAGTGTAGAGGGTTCCCTTTTTTCCACACCCTCTCCAGCATCTATTGTTTTAGACTTTTGGATGATGGCCATTCTGACTGGTGTGAGGTAATATCTCATTGTAGTTTTGATTTGCATTTCTGTAATAATTAAAGATGCTGAGCATCTTTTCACATGCTTTTTGGGCATCTGTGTATCTTGTTTGGAGAAACATCTGTTTAGATCATCTGCCCAGTTTTTGATTGAGTTGTTTGTGTTTTTGATATTGACCTGCATGAGCTGTTTGTGTATTTTAGAGATCAATCGCTTGTTGGTTGCCTCATTTGCAAATATTTTCTCCTGAGGGTTGTCTTTTCTTTTTGTTTATAGTTTCCTTTGCTGGCAAAAGCTTTTAAGTTTAATTAGGTCCCATTTGTTTTGTTTTGTTTTGTTTTGTTTTTATTTTCATTACTCCAGGAGGTGGATCCAAAAAGATATTGCTGGGATTTATGTCGAAGAATGTTCTGCTTATGTTTTCCTCTAAGAGTTTTATAGGATCTGGCCTTACGTTTACATCTTTAATCCATTTTGAGTTTATTTTTGTGTATAGTGTTAGAGAATGTTCTAATTTCATTCTTTTCCATGTAGCTGTCCAACTTTTCCAACACCACTTACTGAAGAGACAGTCTTTCCTCCATTACATTTTTTTTTTTTGCGGTACGCGGGCCTCTCACTGTTGTGGCCTCTCCCGTTGCGGAGCACAGGCTCCAGACGCACAGGCTCAGCGGCCATGGCTCACGGGCCCAGCCGCTCCGCGGCATGTGGGATCTTCCCGGACTGGGGCACGAACCCATGTCCCCTGCATCGGCAGGCGGACTCTCAACCACTGCGCCACCAGGGAAGCCCTCCATTACATATTCTTGCCTCCTTTGTTGTAGATTAATTGAATATAGGTGCATGGTTTTATTTCTGGGCTTTCTATACTGTTCCATTGACCTGTATTTCTGGTTTTGTACCAATACCATACATTTTGATGACTATATCTTTCTAGTATAGTCTGAATTCAGGGAGCGAGATTCCTCCAGCACTGTTTTTCTTTCGCAGGATTGCTTTGGCTATTCACAGATCTTTTGTGTTTCTATACAAATTAACTATTTTTTGTTCTAGTTCTGTGAAGAATGCCATTGATAACTTAATAGGGATTGCATTGAATCTGTAGATTGCCTTGGGTAGAATAGTCATTTTGACAATATTGTGATTCCAATCCAAGAACATGATATATCTTTCCATCTGTTTGTGTCATCTTCAATTTCTTTTATCAGCATCTTAATAGTTTTCAATTACACGTCTTTTGCCTCCTTAGGTAGATTTATTCCTAAGTATTTTGTTCTTTTTGATGCAATGGTAAATGGGATTGTTTACTTAATTTATATTTCTGATCTTTTGTTACTGTACAGAAATACAACAGATTTCTGTGTATTAATTTTGCATCCTGCAACTTTACACAATTCATTGATGAGCTCTAGTAGTTTTCTGGTAGCATCTTTAGGATTTTCTATGTATAGAATCATGTCATTTGCAAACAGTGGCTGTTTTACTTCTTTTCCATTTTGGATTCCTTTTATTTATTTTTCTTCTCTAATTACCATGGCTAGGACTTCCACAATGCTGTTGAATAAAAGTGGTGAGAATGGACATCCTTATCTTGTTCCTGATCTTAGAGGAAATGCTTTCAGCTTTTCACCATTGAGTATGATGTTAGCTGTGGGTTTGTTATATATGGCCTTTATTATGTTGAGGTAGGTTCCCTCTATGCCCACTTTCTGGAGGGTTTTATCATAAATGTGTGTTGAATTTTGTCAAAAAGTTTCCTGCATCTATTGAAATTATCATATGGTTTTTAATCTTTAGTTTGTTAATGTGGTTTATCACACTGATTGATTTGTGTATATTGAAAAATCCTTGCATCCCTGGGATAAATCTCACTTGATCATGGTGTGTGATCCTTTTAATGTAGGATTCAGTTTGCTAGTATTTTGTTGAAGATTTTTTGTGTGTATGTTTATCAGTAATGGTCTGTAATTTTGGTATCTTTGGCTTTGGTATTAGCATGACGGTGGCCTCACAGAATGATTTTGGGAGGTTCCTTCCTCTGCAATTTTGGAATATTTTCAGAAGGATAGGTGTTAAGTCTTCACTAAGTGTTTGATAGATTTCACCTGTGAAGCCATCTGGTCCTGGACTTGTGTTTGTTGGAAGTTTTTTAATCACAATTTCAATTTCAGTGCCTGTAATTGGTCTGTTCATATTTTCTATTTCTTCCTGGTTCAGTCTTGAGAGATTGTACCTTTCTAAGAATTTGTCCATTTCTTCCAGGTTGTCCATTTTATTGGCATAGAGTTGCTTGTAGTAGTCTCTTATGATCCTCTGTATTTCTGTGATGTCAGTTGTAACTTCTTTTTCATTTCTAATTTTATTGATTTGAGTCCTCTCCCTTTTGTTCTTCATGAATCTGGCAAAAGGTTTAACCATTTTGTTTATCTTTTCAAAGAGCCAGCTTTTAGTTTCATTGATCTTTTCTATTGTTTTCTTCGTCTGTATTTCATTTATTTCTGCTCTGATCTTTATGACTTCTTTCCTTCTACTAACTTTCGATTTTGTTTATTCTTCTTTTTCTACTTGCTTTAGGTGTAGGGTTAGGTTGTTTATTTGAGATCTTTCTTGTTTCCTGAGGTAAGCTTGTATCACTATAAACTTCCCTTTTAGAACTCCTTTTGCTGTGTCCCATAGGTTTTGGATTGTCATGTTTTCATTTTCATTTGTCTCTAGGTATTTTCTTATTTCCTCTTTGATTTCTTCAGTGATCCATTAGTTGTTTAGTAGCATACTGTTTAGCCTCCACGTGATTGTGTTTTTTAGTTTTTTTCTTGTAGTTGATTTCTAATCTCATAGAATTGTGTTCAGAAAAGATGCTTGATATGATTTCAGTTTTCTTAAATTTACCAAGACTTGCTTTGTGGCCCAGCTTGTGATCAGTCCTGTAAAATGTTGCATGTGCACTTGAGAATGTGTATTCTGTGGCTTTTGGATGGAAGGTTCTATAAATATCAATTAAGTCCATCTGGTCTAATGTGTCATTTAAGGCCTCTGTTTCCTTACTGATTTTCTGTCTGCATGGTCTGTCCATTGATGTAAGTGGGGTGTTGAAGTCCCCCACTATTATTATGTGACTGTCAGTTTCTCCTTTTATGGCTGTTAGCATTTGCCTTATATATTGAAGTGTTCCTATGTTGGGTGCATATATATTTACAATTGTTATATCTTCTTCTTGGGTTGATTCCTTGATTATGTAGTGTCCTTTTTTGTCTCTTGTAACAGTATTTTAAAGTCTATTTTGTCTGATATGAGTATTGCTACTCCAGCTTTCTTTTGATTTCCTTTTGCATGGAATACCTATTCCCATCCCCACACATTCAGTCTGTACATGTCCCTAGATCTGAAGTGGGTCTCTTGTAGACAGCATATATACGGGTCTTGTTTTTTATCCTTCAGCCAGTCAGTGTCTTTTGGTTAGAGCATTTAATCCATTTACATTGAAGGTAATTATCTATATGTATGTTCTTATTGCCATTTCGTTATTTGTTTTGGATTTGTTTTTGTAGGTCTTTTTTCTTCCCTTCCTCCTTTGTTCTCTTCTCTTGTTATTTGAAGACTATCTGTAATGTTGTGTTTGGATGCTTTTTCTTTTCTGTGTTTTTATCTATTTTTGATTTGCCATTACCATGAGGTTTTGATATAGCAGTCTATATATATACAAGTTGTTTTAAGTTGCTGGTCTCTTAATTTCAAATGCATTTTCAGTATCCTGCATCTGTACTGTCCTCTTCTCATGATTGCTGGTTTTGGTATCATATTTGTGTGTGGATAGTTTCCTACCTTTGCTGTACGTTTGCCTTTACTGGAGAGCTTTCCCATTCATAATTTTCTTGTTTCTAGTTGTGGGCTTTTCTTTTCCACCTAGAGAAGTTCTTTTAGCATTTGTTATAAAGATGGTTTGGTGGTGCTGAATTCTGTTAGCTTTTGCTTGTCTGTAAAGCTTTTGATTTCTCCAGTGGATCTGAAGGAGAGCCTTGCTGGGTAGAGTATTCTTGGTTGTAGGTTTTTCCCTTTCATCACTTTAAATGTATCATGCCACTCCCTCTGGCCTGCAGAGTTTCTACTGAAAAATCAGCTGATAACCTTATGGGGATTCCCTTGTATGTTTTTTGTTGCTTTTCCATTGCTGCTTTTAGTATTTTCTCTTTGTCTTTAATTTTTGTCAGTTTGAATAAAATGTGCCTCAGCGTGTTACTCCTTGGGTTTATCCTGTATGGGACTCTCTGTGATTCTTAGACTTGGGTGAATGTTTCCTTTCCCATGTTAGGGAAGTTTTCAGCTATTATTTCTTCAAATATTTTCTCAGGCCCTTTCTCTCTTCTCCTCTGGGATCCTTATAATGCAAATGTTGGTGCTTTTAATGCTGTCCCAGAGGTCCCTTAGACCAGCAGTCCCCAACCTTTTTGGCACCAGGGGCTGGTTTCATGGAAGACAATTTTTCCATGGGTGGGGTGGGGGGTGGGGGGTTGGTTCAGGTGGTAATGCGAGTGATGGTTCACGTGGTAATGTGAGCAATGGGGAGCCACAGATGAAGCTTCACTCACTTGCCTGCCACTCACCTCCTGCTGTGTGGCCTGGTTCCTAACAGGCTGCAGACCGGTACCAGTCCACAGCCTGGGGGTGGGGGACCCCTCCCTTAGACTGTCCTTATTTCTTTTCATTCTTTTTTCTTTGTTCTGTCCTGCAGCAGTGATTTCTACCAATTTGTCTTCCAGCTCACTTATTCGTTCTTCTGCCTCAGTTATTCTGCTATCAATTCCTTCAAGTGTATTTGTCATTTCAGGTATTGTATTGTTCAATTTTTTATTGTTGTTCTTTAAATCTTCTAGCTCTTTGGTAAGCATTTCTTGTATCTTCTTGGTCTTTGCCTCCATTCTTTTCCCAAAACCTTGGATCATCTTTAGTATCTTTACTCTGAATTCTTTCTCAGGTAGATTGCCTATCTCCTCTTCACTTAGTTGTTCTTCTGGGGTTTTATCTTGTCCCTTTATCTGGAATGTATTTCTCTATCATCTCATTTTGTCTAACTTTCTGTGTTTGTGGTCTCCATTCCACAGGCTTCAGATTGTGGTTCCTCTTGCTTCTGGTGTCTGCCTCCTGGTGGGTGAGATTGGTCCAGGGAGCTGTGCAGGCTTCCTGGTGGGCAGGACTGGTGCCTGCCCACTGGTGTGTAGAGCTGGGTCTTGTCCCTCTGGTGAGCAGGGCCATGTCAAGGGGTGTATTTAGAGGTGGCTATGGGCTCAGGAAGACTTTAAGGAGCCTGTCTGCTGATGAGTAAGACTGTGTTCCCACCCTGTTGTTTGTTTGGCCTGAGGCGTTCCAGCACTGGAGCCTCAGCCAACTGGAGTTGGGTGGGGCCAGTTCTTGGTGCCACAATGGCGACCTCCAGGAGAGTTCACACTGATGAATATTCCCTGGGCCCTCTGCCACCAGTGTCTTTGTCCCTACAGTGAGCCACAGCCAACCCCTCCCTCCCCAGGAGGCTCTCCAAGTCCTGCATGTAGATCTGGCCCTCCAGGAGTGGAGTCTCTGTTTCCCCCAGTCCTGTGGAGCTCCTGCACTCAAGCCCTGCTGGCTTTCAAGCCAAATGCTCTAAGAGCTCCTTCTCCCATTGGCAGACGCCCAGGCTGGGGATCCTGACATGGGGCCCAGATCTCTGGGTCCTGTGGGAGAAACTCTGTGATACAATTATTTTCCAGTTTGTGGGTCACCCACCCTGCAGGTATGGGATTTTATTTTATCATGAACGTGCCCCCTTCTACCATCTCGTTGTGGCTTCTTCTTTGTCTTTGGATGTAGAATATGGTTTTTGGTAGGTTCCAGTCTTTTATCTCGATGGTTGTTCAGCAGTTTGTTGTGATTTTGGTGTTTTCGTGAAAGGAAGTGAACTCAAGTCCTTCTACTCTGCCATCTTGTCCTTGTCTGCTGGCACTTATATTCTTGCAGCACCCAGCTCTACCCCATTTGCTAAAGCTGCTTATCCTGGGAAATCTCACATGAGGCCCTGGAGCGAACACACAGACCAAGACCTTTCTTAAAGGATGATGTGGGCGGCTTATCTCTGCTTCCACTACTGCTGCTCTATCTAACTTATTCACTCATTCAAATTTATTCGCTCATTCATTCAACATATATTTATTTTCTTCTATATTCCAGGCAATGTATTAGACATAGGGGATTCAGTATCAGAGAGGACATCATCCTGGCTTTACAAAGCATACAAACGGATAAACTTAAAGTCATGTCTTCCTAAATGGTGAAGGATGAGACACAGTGAGCTAAAGTAATTTAATCCAAGTCACACCGTCAAAGGAATATATCCTTAGCTTATGGATTTTGTTTGAAAATAGGAGTGAAATGGTCCATAGATTAGCTATTTGGAAACCGTGATGTATTTACAAATTAACAGAAAGGTTTATTCATTCTCATCAAGTCATAAAATTACCCCCAAATGAAAAGGTCTGAAGAAACATTGTGGGTGATAAATAAATAAATGGACAATATCCTCCTTTTGACAGTACACTTGCTTTTTCACGTATAGGACAGTTCTTTAAGTTTTCTTTTTTTCATCCTGCTCTCTAAATATTATTGGTCTTGGCCTTTTCCTTTTCTCAATGTACATCCTTTCTTTGGTGACTCATTTACTCTCTTTACTATTTGCTGATGATTCTCAAATATCTTTTTGCTCTAGACCTGCTTACACAATTGTATAGTGTCTCATATTGTCTCATATTTATCATTTCTAAAAAGGAATTCCTCTTTCTTACCCAGATATGTTATACACGAAAGTTTCTTTCCACTTTTCTACATCTTCCTCTTATCTGTCTAGACTGACAGCCATCTGTATCATTCTCTTCTTGGACAGAAGCATGGGAACTTGAGGTAGAGAAATAAATGCTAGTTATGAACACACATTTTCCCATGTTGTGCTTGAAGTGATTTTCTCATGTCTGGCTGACCTTCTGTTTCTCCTACCCTCCAAGATTGTACTAGATTGAACCATGAAAAATTACCATTCTTAAGGTTAAAAAAATAGTCAGATATCAGCAGTTACATGTAGTATAACTAATTACTACCTTTGTTGTGGTAAGATGACTTATAAAATTCTCTTATTTTTAAACATAGAGTAAACACAATAGTACTAATGCAAACATCCAAGTTAATATGTTTCTAAGATAAAACAGAACTAAATCTTAGGGAATTAGCTTTATATATTATATTTTCAAGTGAATTTGAGGAGGTTGAGGGTCTGAAATTCTTTATCCTATAAATACAGTTGTTTCTACATTGAAAAGAAAATTTGAAACAATATAGAGTTGTTTTAAACTACAGTTGAAGGCACAGTGATTTTTTAAAGATAATTGTCAAGTCTAAGAACTTCATGTAAAGTTTTTTAAACATTTTAGCTTCAACTAGGAAATATCCTAATTTTATATCAGTCTTCAGTGAATAAGTAGGATGTGGTTACTTTAAAAAATAGAACCTGAGTATTTTAGAGTTTTTACTGACTTTTGGGAAAAAATAGTATTTCTTTTCAATTCTAAGAAGTGATTTATTATACATAAGGCTTTTTGAGTTTCCACTTTAGCTAACAAAATCTTTAAATAGACTAATATATATTCCATTTTGCAAAAAGTGAATGTTTTCATTTATCGTAGAGTTACCTAGCTCTTGACACATAGCATGGCATGTTCTAGCTAAAAGCTTTTTTTTTGTTAATGTGTGTTAGACATGGAATCAGTGTTTTGAAACTTCTTTTAATGAAAATTCTTGATCAAAAAGTATAAATTGCTGATAATTCTTATAAGCTGAGGCTATGGCTTCAATGACTGCTTTGTATTTCCCTTAAATACTCAACAGAAATGGTTTGGGTTTTGTGGGCCATAAAGTCTCTGTCCCAACTACTCAGCTCTGCCTTCATAGGGTGAAAGCAGCCATAGGCAATAGGTAAACAAAAGGTCATGGCTGTGTTCCAGCAAATCTTTATTTCCAAAAAACACGCAGCCAGCCCCTGGGGTCATGGTTTGCTGACTCCTACTTTGATATTCTATAGTGATTTATCCCACAGAAATTTTTGTTATCTGCTTTATATTTTAGTTATTAATTGCCTAGTATAGTATCTTATACATGATAAATAATTAAGAACTAATGAAATAAGAATGAAATTTTATGCATTTCATCTTTGGGAAAATGTACATCCTTCTAATACTACTTAGAATATTTCTGCAGAAGTGTCTAACTTGAAAACAGAGGTTAAAAAACTGAAGAAAAGTATTGGGAGGAATCAGTCTTAATAAAACATCAAATCAAGCCAAGAATAAAATTGAGTCATTGTGATGGTTTTAAAATATGTCTGCAATTCTTTGATGTTCCCCCTTCCGAAAGATAGTCTTATTTCACTCTCAGTGTGGAGTGGACTTCATGACTCGCTTCCAATGAATAGGCTATGGCAGAAATAGCTGTGTGTGACTAGGTCATAATAGACATTGCGGCTTCTTCCTTGCTCACTCTCTCTCTTGGATTATTCACCTCCGGGGGGTGGGGGGGGGGCGGGAACCTACTGCCATGAAGTCAGGCCATACGGAGGCCTACATAGCGAGAAACTGAGGCCTCCAGCTAACAGCCTTCTTGGAAATGGATTCCCTAGTCTCAGTCAAGACTTCAGATGACTGCAGCTTATGTCATATCTTGACTACAACCTCATGAAAAACTCTGAGCCAGAACTCAGAAAAATTCTGAGATAAGCACTAGTGAATTCTTGACTGACAGAAACTGTGAGATAAGTATTTATTGTTTTAAGCCACTGACTTTGGGGTGATCTGTTCTGCAGTAATAGATAACTAATACAATAATATAAAAGATTTCAACATTTGTTTTGAAATGAATAAGAATGAATTGAAAGGAACAGAAATGGAGGCCATCCATATTTTTCTTCTGATGATCCATAGATTAAAAATATGAATAAATTATGCCCATTTCCACATACCCATAATTTGCATTTGAGCACTTAAAAATTGAACAAATAACTTTCTGCCCTTGACTCTCGTTGGCATATGTGGCACTTAAGGTTTCATGGGTAAAAATTAGAACAAGTCATAGCGCCATAATCTGTCCTTTTAAACAGTGTTTCTGCAATAAGAGAAGGTTATAGGGCACCTTTGCCTAATACATGTCTCTCTGCTGTGAGTTCTGTAACTCACAAAGCATTCCCAGTGCAAGGAATCTGCCTAGAGACAACTGGCTAGGACATAGACCTTGGGAGCATGTAAAACTTGCCAATATCTTCTCTCTGATACAGATGTGTTGAATTAGTCTGTTTTCTTTTAAAAACAAAACAAAAGTCATTTTATGAAATAGAGCAAAAAAAAATTAAGTTTTGAATATAATTTCCTTCTATTTAGAAGAGTATTTTTCTATTGTAGATGAGTTTCTTTTATTTGGCAGATAGAACAAAAATTAGATTCTAAATAAAATAATTTTCAAACTATGTCCTCAAGCAATTATTGTGCCTCCTCCTTTTTGCCGTCAAACTTCGTAAAAGAATAAACTACACAGTTGTTTTCCACTTTCTCCTCACTTGTATTCTCTTTGGCAAAATTACATCCAAACACACAAAAGATACTGAAATTGTTCTTAAAGGTCACCGCCAGCCTTCTAATTGCCAAATCCTATGACTTTGTCTCAACAGTCATCCTTCTCAACCCTTCCACATAACACTGATGTCTTGCTATCTGAAACTTTTCCCTTCTTAAACTTTCCTTGCACATTCCTGATTCTCCTCTCTTCCTTTTGTTTTTCCTTCTATCTCTTGCTTCCAAAGAATTTTCATTAAAATTCTCTCCTGTTTTTCTTCTGTTATTACTGTATGTACTGCATCATTCTTATGATTTCAGGAATTGATTTTTCTATGGACTCACAAATTAATATTTCAGGATAGACTCTCTGATTGTCCCATGAGCCATAATTGTCAATTAAGAGCCATAATTGTCCCATGGCTTAATTCATCATCTCTCCTCTGACACTGGCTTCTCCCCTGAGCTACTGTTTCTTTGAGTCATGATACCATTGTCATAAGAGTCATTACACTTAAACTAGACTATTACAATAGCTTCTAACTGTTTACACCATTTTGTATCTTTTTCCCATTTCCACACATTGAACACAGTGTTGTTAAATTACTGTCCATTCAGTACAGATACGATTACATTCCTCCTTTACTCAAACCGACAATGATTCTTCAACAAACACAAATTTTTCTTCAAACACCACAAATACAAATACACTTGGCAGTCAAAGCCCTCAATAGTATATCACCATATCTATCCCAGTCTCTTTCCTACACATATCCTGTTTGCCAGACAATCTGGAATTGCTTTATGTTTGACATATGTTTCATCATTTGCTACCTCCCATTTTCTGTTCAGATCATTCCCTCTACGTTGAATACACTTTCACCATTTATCTTGTCAACAGTTGGCCGTACCTCAAATATTGTGTTCTCTGTAAAGCTTTTCCTTATGTTCTCAACCAGACATAATCTCTGCTGCCTTTGCATTATATAGGATTTTATTTTTCTTCTCTTAACTTACAGAAAATATGCTTTTCCTCATCCAACTTACTAGATTATGAACGCCTTATTATATTTCACTCATCTTTGTAACCTCTACCACTCTTAGCACAGAGCTTGTTACATGAACACATAAATATGTGTTTAATTTTATTTTCTTCAGATCATTTTGCACTTATTGAATAAGTTGATTTGCAATCGAAACCAGAGGTTGGTTCAGTGCACTTTATACCATCTTCATTTATAAAAAGATTTCTGTGAGACTAACTTTTGAATAAGCCAATTGAGATAGATTACAAAGTTTTTCAATTAAACATAGTTTAATTTAATGTATTTTTAGGAGAATATTAACAGCTATAACAAATAAACCTAAAAATTTTTGTAGGCTTAACTTGATAAGAAGTTGTTTTTGCTCATGTTACTAGTCCAGTGTGGGTATTACCAGGTAGCTCTCTCTGACAAAGTGACTGAGATGCCCGGCTTCCTTTTTTCTTATGGCTCCACCATCTCCTAGGGCCTTTAGTACATAGGTTAGAAGAAAGTGAAGGAAAATCACCTGTTTTTCAGGCAAACAAGTACCAGATTTCATCAATTCTAAAATACAAGTTGCATCAGTCACATTAGGCTAAGTTTTGCTGCAGAAAGAAATACCCTCAAAATATCAGTGGCTTATGACAACAAGTTTGCTTGTTACTTGCACTCTGTCCGCTGTTGGTTGGCTGTGGCTCTATCCATCTCTTCTGCATTCTGACACCTAGGCTTCAGGAGCAGCTCCTATCTGGGACATGGCTGACCTCAGGGTAGAAGGAAAAAAAGAAACTGGCTTAAAAAAAAAAAAGTGGCACATATCACTACCACACACACTCACTTTTATTTGGTCAAAGTAAGTTACATAGAGAAGCCAGATGTCAACAAGATGGAGGATTATATTTTTGCCATTGACACCGCAAGCCACATGGCCAAGGCTGACATCAGAAATGCAGGGATGTGTACTCTTTCAACAGAAAGGAGCAGTGAATATTTTTAACAATAATACAGTTTTTTTCACATTTTAGTATTTGTAAAATTAGGATGTTTCTTACAATCAGTGGTGAATTAAATTACTTGGAAGACTCTTTTTCTCTTTAGAGATAAAAAAGTAATAGTGCATCTTACAATCAATAACATCCTAGGTTTAAGGAAATTTGAGAGGCCTCAACTCTAAATGTGTTCAGCTGATTCACCTGTTGATTTCCAGGTGTGTGGATAGTTTTCAGATTAAACAGTAATATAGATTTAAAGAGTAAGTAGATATAAAGCCTGTGTAGTTCAGATTCTTTACTACTGGTCTAAACCTGTTTAGAGTGCTTATTTTCAGTTCTGTTGTAGGAATAGCTATAAAAACATTAGAAAAAAAATGAGTGAGAGAATTTTCAAAGAGGAGAAAACAGAGAAATAATTAGTGTACTAGAGTAGAGAGCTTAGAAATATGCCATGGATAAAATGTTATAAAAATGGCACCACAGATTTTTTTGGATTTGACACCGAAAGCAAAGACAATAAAAGCAAAAATAAACAAGTGGAACTACATCAAACTCGAAAGCTTCTGCAGAGCAAAGGAAATCATTAACAAAATGAAGAGGCAACCTGGTGAATGGAAGAAAATGTTTGCAAATCATATATCTGATAAGGAGCTAATATCCAAAATATATAAAGAACTCATACAGGGCTTCCCTGGTGGCGCAGTGGTTGAGAATCTGCCTGCTAATGCAGGGGACACGGTTTCGAGCCCTGGTCTGGGAGGATCCCACATGCCGCAGAGCAACTAGCCCAGTGAGCCACAACTACTGAGCCTGCGCGTCTGGAGCCTGTGCTCCACAACAAGAGAGGCCACGATAGTGAGAGGCCCGTCCACCGCAATGAAGAGTAGCCCCCGCTTGCCACAACTAGAGAAAGCCCATGCACAGAAACGAAGACCCAATGCAGCCAAAATAAATTAATTAATTAATAAACTCCTACCCCCAACATCTTCTTTAAAAAAAACAAAAAATGACCCAAAAAAACCTCATTAGAATACAGCAATAATTGACAGAATCTATAGAAAACACACTGGGCTACTTGAAGGGGTAGTATAGCATTATAAAAAAGAAAAAAAAAAGAACTCATACAACTCAATAGCAAAAAACAAGCAATTTGATTTAAAAATGAGCAGAGGGTCTGAATAGGTATTTCTCCAAATGAGATGGCCAGCAGGCAAAGGAAAAGGTGCTTAACATCACTAATCATCAGGGAAATGCAAATCAAAACCACAATGAGACATCACCTCACACTTGTTACAATGGCTGTTACAAAAGATAAGAAATAACAAATGTTGGCGAGAATGTGGAGAAAAGGGAACCCTCGTGCACAGTTGGTGAGAATGTAAACTGGTGCAGCCACTGTGGAAAACAATATGGAGGTTCCTCAAAAAATTAAAAATAGAACTACCATATGATTCCACTTCTAGGTATTTATCTGAAGAAAACAAAAGCATGAATTTGAAAATATATATGCACCCCCATGTTCACTGAAGCATTGTTTACAATAACCAAGATATGGAAACAACCTTTTTAAGTTTCCATCGATGGATGAATGGGTAAAGAAGATGTGGTTTATGTGTACAATGGAACACTACTCAACCATAAAAAGGGTACATCTTGCCATTTGTGGCAACATGGATGAGCCTTGAGGACATTATGCTAAGTGAAATAAGTCAAAGACAAATACCATATCATCTCACATATATGTGGAATCTAAAAAAAATATTTTTTAAACCAAGCTCATAGATACAGAGAATAGATTGACGGTTGCCAGAGGCAGGGGCTGAGGGGTGGGCAAAGTAGGTGAAGGGGGTCAAAAGGTACAAATTTCCAGTTATAAAATAAGTAAGCCACGGGGATATAATGTACAGCATAGAAGCTATAGTTAATAATACTGTATTGCCTATCTGAAAGTCGCCAAGAGAGTCAATCTTAAATGTTCTCATCACAAGAAAAAAATTCTGTAACTGTGTATGGTTATGAGGGATATTAACTAGAATTACTGTGGTGATCATTTCACAGTATATACAAATATTGAATCATTATGCTGTACACCTAAAGCTAATATATTGTTGTATGTCATTTATAGCTAGATAATTTTTTTTAAAAGATTGACACCACAAATTAATGGGAAAAGTAAATTTTAGTATGTATAGTATTTGGAAAACTGGGTCACTATGTGGAAAAAAATTAGTTGGATCTCTATCTCACCCCTGGTGAAAAAGATGGACTCCAAATGGATTAAAGACCTACCTTAAAAAGTTAACACTGGGGCTTCCCTGGTGGCTCAGTGGTTGAGAGTCCGCCTGCCGATGCAGGGGACACGGGTTCGTGCCCCGGTCCGGGAAGATCCCACATGCCGCCGAGTGGCTGGGCCCATGAGCCATGGCCGCTGAGCCTGCGTGTCCGGAGCCTGTGCTCTGCAACGGAAGAGGCCACAACAGTGAGAGGCCCACGTACCACAAAAAAAAAAAAAAGTTAACACTAATAGAAAAGAATGCCCATTACCTAATGACATAAAGGTAGAGGAAGGCTTCTTAAACAAGATCCAGAAAATACAAATCATAAGGCAAAAAATGGTTGGATGTGGCTACATCAAAATTAAGGATTTCTATCAATGAAGGATGTCAAAATAATCTCACAGGTGATGAATCACAAGAAGGAATTTATAACATCTAAAACCAGCAAGGAGTTTCTACCTTGAATGAATAAGAATTCCTGAAAATTATCACAAAAAAATATAGGCAACCTCAGGAGCAAAATTTGGACAAAAGATATGGATAGAAATTGCACAAAAATTGCATTCTTTTTGTAGTAGGTCTTTGAAATCTAGTGTGCCTTTTACATTTAAGTACATGTCAATTTGGACTAGCCACATTTCAAGTGTTCAATAGCCACTTACACTCATCTACCTTAGAAAGCTTCTTAACTCATCTGCCTCATCTGTTAAAGGGGAATCATGATAATACCACCAAATATAGTTGGTAGGAAGTATTTAACGTATGTTAATGTATACATAGTCACCAGATAGATAGATAGATAGATATGGATGAGGATATAGATATTGGGTTGGCCAAAAAGTTCATTTGGGTTTTTCTGTAAGATCTTACGTAAGAGCAGGAAAAACACGAACAAACTTTTTGGCCAACCCAATTTTTGTGGATAAAATCATGCCCCATACATTAACTTCAGGTAGCTTCAACACAGCAAACCATTTTTTCATGATTCAGGTACCTTCTATATGCTAATATGTAATATTATATAATCTAAATAGTGTCTTTGCTTGGTAGCTATTGCAAAAGAAAATGTTTCATACATTTTTAAATAAAAGAAAATAACTTCATAATTGAAGACAGTCAGGGAGAAGGATTATACGCTTGTTGTAAAGCTTGTTCTGCATTACCATTTTTGCTTTCTACACTGCTTGAAGTAGAATGCATAGAGACAAAGGTAGAGGCACCCTGAGCGTTGTTCACTCTGAAACAGTGGTACTGATTGCCTTCTTTCACTTCTTCTGCGAAATTCGTTCTTTACTTCAAGCTATTTTCTCCACCTAGAATTCTCTTCCTCCTTTCTGCGCTTGGCTGGCTGGCCTCTTTTTATTCTTCAGCTTTCAGTTTAAATGTCAGGTCTCAGGTTTACCCTGACCATCTTTCCTAAAATAGGTCTTGTCTTTTATTCTCCACCTCAGCATCACAGTTTCCTTTGTGAACCTGTATCATAATTTATAAATGTTCACTTTCTAATTTAGTTGTTTCTGTTACAAGACTTTTTGCCTCCTCGGGGCAGGGCCTAGATCTCCTTTTGCTTCCTAATGAAATCTCAGCAAGCAACAGAGTGCGTGGCACAAAGTAGGCACCAAATATTTTTGAATGAATTAATGAGTGGGTATGTGCTATTCCCTCATGTGTTGAGGAGCTTTCAAAGAAGGAAGTCACAGAAATGATTTCTTAAGCTAGTGTATCCACACCAAGAATCTACAAAAACAGCAGGAGTTTTTATGACATCCACTAGACTGTAAGTTCTACAAGGATAGGGACTATGTTTGAATTTGAAACTCAGTGCCTCCCAGCAGCCAGCCTGTCACATATTAGACATTCATATATATTTGTTGATTAACTGAATAATTAATTCTGATGTGAAGTCTTAGGCCGGATGCCTATACCAGGAGGAATTTTACTCTAAGATAAAATTTAGGATGAGTTAGAAAGAAACATCATGTTTATAGGTGATTTAAAACCAGGATGCTATAATAGTAATACAATATATGTGTATTTTCTGTTATATTTTTTCCTAAAAGGGACCTGTTGGTTCGCCTGGAGAAGTTGGAATGACTGGAAGCACTGGTGAAAAGGTAATTTCTTTCATTGTTTTGTTCAGTAGTAAGGATTCTAAGCTAAACTCAAAGGAGAGACAGTCATGATATTTTATGAATTAGAAATTAGAAATTACTCATAACTTAAAATGCATTACCTGTACTGAATCTCTTAAATATATTGAAATATAGCTGATAGCATGTATGTTTCTAATTTTTAAAAGGCAGAGTACTCTTTTGGCTATAATGATGTGCTCAGAAGAGAAAAGATGAAATTGATGGTCTAGGTTTATGACTAGAAAATATTTAAATCTACTTATGAGAACAAGCTCCTAAAGGAAACAGTTTTGAAAGTGAAGAATAAGTTATCACTTTCCCTGATCCAAGTTTCAGTCACAAACTCTTTATATCCTCTTGGAATTCAGTATGAAGTTTTTCAAAGATCTTTTTGGCTATTGTGATGGAAATTGTAATTTGCTTAAGAATTTCCTAGAAATAATTATCTTGGGAGTGATTTTCCATATTGAATTTCAAATTTAGGAAAGTCTTTTTTAAAAAAAATAAGTAATTCTTTATTTGAAACCAGCAAGGACATTTTCTTGAATTTTTTTAATAGAATCTTATAATGAACTAGAAGGTAATAAACCAAAAACTTCAAGTCTTTGACTGAAACCTGACTTGCTGACTATAAAGCAGAAGCATGATAGCCTAATGTGCAAGGCTACTGTTTGTGAGTAATTAAGTAGAGCCAGGATTAGAAGTAAATTAGATAATATTCCAGTTATTTCCATCTGAAATTTTTAATTTAAGTCAAACTCAACATATTGGCTTGGCCAAAAGGTTCCTTCAGTTTTTAAGTAAAAAATAAAAGACACATTTTTCATTTTCACCAGGAACTTTATTGAACAACTTATTCACTGTTTTGTTCCACTACCTTCTCCCATTTTTCTGGCAACTTCATAATTCCATCTTCCCAAAACTTTTTATCATTTTTGAGCAAAGAACTGTTCCAGGTGCCTTTTACAGTCTTCCAGGGAAGGTGCAATGTCTGGTGAATACGGCGGATGAATCAGAACTTCCCAGCCAAGTTGTAACAGTTTTTATTTCTTGTCATCAGAGAAACGTGTGGTCTTGCATTATCCTGATGGAAGATAATGAGTTTTCTGTTGACTAATTTCGGATGCTTTTTATCCAGTGCTGCTTTCAGTTGGTCTAACTGGGAGCAGTACTTGTTGGAATTAATCGTTTGGTTTTCTGGAAGGAGCTCATAATAGAGGACTCCCTTCCAATCTCACCATATGTACAGCATCAACTTCTTTGGATGAGACCGGCCTTTGGTGTGGTTGGTGGTGGTTCATTTCACTTGCCCCACCATCTCTTCCATTCCACATTATTGTACAGTTTCCACTTTTCATCGCCCATCACAATTTGTTTTAAAAACAGAACATTTTTATTATGTTTTACTAGAGAATCACATGCAGAAATATGGTCAAGAAGGTTTTTTTTGCTTAAATTATGTGAAACCCAAACATCAAAGCAATTAGTATAACCAAGCTGGTGGAAATGATTTTCAACACTTGATTTGGATATTGTGCTATAACGTTGATTGTCCTCAGTTAATGTCTTGATTTGATTGCTATCAACTTCAACTGGTCTACCCAACTGTGGAGCATTGTCCAGCAAGAAACCTCTAGCACAAAACTTCGCAAAACACTTTTGAGACGTTTGATCAGTCACAGCACCTTCTCCATACACTGCACAAATCATGTTTTTGCGTTTCAGTTGCATTTTTACCTTTCTTGAAAGAATAAAGCATAATATGTAGAAAAATGTTGCTTTTTTCTTCCATCTTCAGTATTAAGATGGCTACACAAGAATTCACCAATTTTGATAATATTTTTAAATGCACGCTGATATGACAGCTGTCATAATACAATCTAACAAAATTGTTTCGAATGAAGTTAAAGACAACTAAGTGCTACTAGAGCCATCTTACGGAAAAAAACAAACGTACCTTTTGGCCAACCCAGTATTTAAAATTCATCATTTTTTTCCCACATCCAAACTGGTCTCTTCCCAATTATCTCATTTCTATCAGTATGCCTTATACCTAACTCTATTCTTCCAGTCTTCCAGAATAGATAGAGTGCACCCATCTTTGCATTTCCCTTTTCCTCCATCCTCTGTGCCTAATCTTTTAGCAGGTCTTAGAGTTTTTTCTTTACAATTTGTCCTTTCTAATAGTCAATCCAAAGCTACTGCCTCAGACGTACTCTTATTAGTTTATCTTAAATTTACCCTCTATCATATTTACGCTACCCTTTCCCTATCTTTTAATCCAGCCTACATACTATAAGCAGAAGACTAATTCTGATGGGTCATGATAAAGCATTTTGAAGAACCTTCATTAGCCTCCCTATTGTTGAAGTCTCTTAACAGCTCTACTTTGCTGTCAAGATACTATGTGATTTTGGCTTAATCAGTTCATCCAACAAATTTTCTAATATTCTCCAGTATAAACCTTTCTTGCTCCCCATCTCATATTTCATACTTGTCCCTATTCTTATTCTTACTGTTTTCTTGGTTTAGAGTATCCTCTCCCCTTCCCTCTATTTATTCAAAGCCAAACTATACTACTCAATTAAAATCCTATCTCCTCTGTAAAGTCTTTCCAGATTATTCTAATCCTTCCTGATTTCTTCCCTTCCTGGGCTTAAAATAAGTACCACACGATTTAAAATTTCATTGTCCTTTAATTGATTCATCTTTGTTAATGTCATGTTTTCAATTACTTGAGGGTAGAGTCTAAGTCAAATATCTGTTATATCTCTCCAACTCTCACTTAGTACATTAAAAGTGATTGATATATACTTGTTGATTTTTTTATTAATATAACAAATATAAAATGACATCAGTTCAAAAAATTTAGATGGTTTTGTACTTCTTTCATTCTGGTTTAGTTACTTCTGTATTAGGTTAAATTTTCTACACTAACATGTTGAAAAGTCTTGGACTTTTAATGTAAATCAGTTTAGACCTTTAATCTGCTGTGGCATATGTGATTATCATGATTATGCTTAATTGTGATGGACAGATTACAGAAATAAAATTTTGTTCAATGGTTATACACTTAATTTTTACAATATGCTTTCATACTTTTACAGTTCTTATATTTTATATGTCTCAAAATTATAAGAATTTCTACTTGCAAAACTAGAATACGATGCATGCTCAATTTTAAATCTTGATTATTCATAATTTCTATTTTCATCATTTTAATAAGACTTGTTAGTATTTTATCCCTTAAAAAGTATCTTAAGAGAATTTTTATTAAAAGTCTAGCAACTTTAGGGTAAAAATGCAAAATTTGTAATTTTAAAAATTACTGAAAATTAGGATGAGTTTCCTGTCTAGGCTTAGCTCATTCATTACTAATTAACATGACTCAATGTTTTTATTTTGTCTTTGTTTTAAAAGGGAGAACGTGGAAATCCAGGGCCATTAGGTCTCCAGGGTGAAAAGGGCGTTATGGTAAGAGCTCAGTGATTTGAAAGATATGTGTCCAAAGAACATAATAAAGTTAAGGCATTTCAAAGGTGGAATTGCCTTGAATGAAGTTTTAAGTAAGTGAAAAATGCTATTTTGTGGTAAATTTCCATTAGAATTTTCTTCTACTCTAAACAGTTTACCATTCAGAATGCTGATTGGCACTGAAAAGCATGCAACTCACATGGCTAGGTCTAATGAGTCTATAGTTTTAAGACAAGAATTAAACCATCCTAAGTTAGCTTAAGTGGATGGAGAAGAAAATTCAATTAGGATTCTACATTTTTTTTTATAGCTTATAGTTTATATGGCATATATCATCATTGCCACTTTTCCATGAGTTTGTGGTCACAATGTAATTATTTGATACGTGGAAGAGCAGAATGCAGAATTCATCTTACATTCTTTTATCTTTAAGATAGTAATAGCTGATAAATTTTATATCTAGATTGCAGTTTTTCATTTATTAAAGTTTCTAAATGTGATAGAAATGAGCAATTATTTTCAATTAAAGAATCTTGCTTTCAGAAAATATATTGTGATGGATCTGGTGTACCTAATGCTATCTACAAATTCATTGTACATAAATTTTTGCTCAGTTTTAACTTCTGTATTATGAGTAGAGCACTGTAAGATTATTTTTTTACCTATCTCCAATTGCTGTCAACTAGGAAGTTTAATATACCCATAAGGCTAATTAATTTCACAAATTATTGACTCCTAAGGCATTCTCTGAATCATTTGAATATGGTTAAACCACAAAGGGCGTGTTCCTTCTGAAATTTGACAGGCTAACATATTTGTACACATTCACATTTCTTTTATTTTTTAACGTCTTTATTTGGAGTATAATTGCTTTACAATGGTGTGTTAGTTTCTGCTTTATAACAAAGTGAAATCAGCTATATGTATACATATATCCCCATATGCCCTCCCTCTTGTGTCTCCCTCCCACATTCCCTATCCCACCTTTCTAGGTGGTCACAAAGCACCGAGCTGATCTCTCTGTGCTATGCGGCTGCTTCCCACTAGCTAGCTATTTTACATTTGGTGGTATATATAAATCTATGCCACTGTCTCACTTCGTCCCAGCTTACCCTTCCAACCCCTCGGTGTCCTCAAGTCCATTCTCTACATCTGCATCTTTATTCCTGTCCTGCCCCTAGGTTCTTCAGAACCTTTTTTTTTTTTTTTTTTTTTAAGATTCCATATATATGTGTTAGCATATGGTTTGTGATTTTTTTCTTTTTGACTTACTTCACTCTGTATGACAGACTCTAGGTCCATCCACCTCACTGCAAGTAACTCAATTTCATTTCTTTTTATGGCTGAGTGATATTCCATTGTATATATGTGCCACATCTTCTTTATCCATTCATCTGTCGATGGACATTTAGGTTGCTTCCATGTCCTGGCTATTGTAAATAGTGCAGCAATGAACATTGTGACACATGACTCTGAATTATGGTTTTCTCAGGGTATATGCCCAGTAAAGCGATTGCTAGGTCATATGGTAGTTCTATTTGTAGTTTTTTAAGGAACCTCCATACTGTTCTCCATAGTGGCTGTACCAATTTACATCCCCTCCAACAGTGCAAGAGGGTTCCCTTTTCTCCACACCCTCTCCAGCATTTATTGTTTATAGATTTCTTGATGATGGCCATTCTGACCTGTGTGAGGTGATAGCTCATTGTAGTTTTGATTTGCATTTCTCTAATGATCAGTGATGACCATCTTTTCATGTGCTGCTTGGCCATCTGTATGTCTTCTTTGGAGAAATGTCTGTTTAGGTCTTCTGCCCATTTTTGGATTGGGTTGTTTGTTTTTTGGATATTTAGCTGCATGAGCTGCCTGTAAATTTTGGAGATTAATCCTTTGTCAGTTGCTTCATTTGCAAATATTTTGTCCCATTCTGAGGGCTGTCTATTCGTCTTGTTTATGGCTTCCTTTGCTATGCAAAAGCTTCTAAGTTTCATTAGGTCCCATTTGTTTATTTTTGTTCTTATTTCCATTTCTCTAGGAGGTGGGTCAGAAAGGATCTTGCTGTGATTTTTGTCATAGAGTGTTCTGCCTATGTTTTCCTCTAACAGTTTTATAGTGTCTGGCCTTACATTTAGGTCTTTAATCCATTTTGACTTTATTTTTATGTATGGTGTTAGGGAATGTTCTAATTTCATTCTTTTCCATGTAGCTGTCCAGTTTCCCAGCACCACTAATTGAAGAGGCTGTCTTTTCTCTATTGTATATTCTTGCCTCCTTTATCAAAAATAAGGTGACCATATGTGTGTGGGTTTACCTCTGGGCTTTCTATCCTGTTCCATTGATCTATATTTTCGTTTTTGTGCCAGTACCATACTGTCTTGATTACTGTAGCTTTGTAGTATACTCCAAAGTCCAGGAGCCTGATTCCTCCAGCTCTGTTTTTCTTTCTCCAGATTCCTTTGGCTACTCGGGGCTTTTTGTGTTTCCATACAAATTGTGAAATTTTTTGTTCTGGTTCTGTTAAAAAATGCCATTGGTAGTTTGATAGGGATTGCACTGAATCTGTAGATTGCTTTGGGTAGTATAGTCATTTTCACAATGTTGATTCTTCCAATCCAAGAACATGATATATCTCTCCATCTGTTTGTATCATCTTTAATTTCTTTCATCAGTGTCTTATACTTTTCTGCATGCAGGTCTTTTGTCTCCTTAGGTAGGTTTATTCCTAAGTATTTTATTCTTTTTCTTGCAAGGGTAAATGGGAGTGTTTCCTTATTTTCTCTTTCAGATTTTTCATCATTAGTGTATAGGAATGCTAGAGATTTCTGTGCATTAATTTTGTATCCTGCAACTTTACCAAATGCATGGATTAGCTCTAGTAGTTTTCTGGTAGCATCTTTAGGATTCTCTATGTATAGTATCATGTCATCTGCAAACAGTGCCAGCTCAACTTCTTCTTTTCTGATTTGGATTCCTTTTATTTCTTTTTCTTCTCTGATTGCTGAGGCTAAGACTTCCAAAACTATGTTGAGTAACAGTGGTGAGAGTGGACACCCTTGTCTTGTTCCTGATCTTAGAGGAATTGGTTTCAGTTTTTCACCACTGAGAATGATGCTGGCTGTGGGTTTGTCATATATGGCCTTTATTATGTTGAGGTAAGTTCCCTCTGTGCCTACTCTCTGGAGGGTTTTTATCATAAATGGGTGTTGTATTTTGTTGAAAGCTTTTTCTGCATCGAGATGATCATATGGTTTTTCTCCTTCAATTTGTTAATATGGTTTATCACATTGATTGATTTGCATATATTGAAGAATCCTTGCATTCCTGGGGTAAACCCCACTTGATCATGGTGTATGATCCTTTTCATGTGCTGTTGGATTCTGTTTGCTAGTATTATGTTGAGGATTTTTGCATCCATGTTCATTAGTGATATTGGCCTGTAGTTTTCTTTCTGTGTGACATCCTTGTCTAGTTTTGGTATCAGTGACGGTGGCCTTGTAGAATGAGTTTGAGAGTGTTCCTCCCTCTGCTGTATTTTGGAAGAGTTTAAGAAGGGTAGGTGTTAGCTCTTCTCTAAATGTTTGATAGAATTCTCCTGTGAAGCCGTCTGGTCCTGGGCTTTTGTTTGTTGGAAGATTTTTAATCACAGTCTCAATTTCAGTACTTGTGATTAGTCTGTTTATATTTTGTATTTCTTCCTGGTTCAGTCTCAGAAGGTTGTGCTTTTCTAAGAATTTATTCACTTCTTCCAAGTTGTCCATTTTATTTGCATATACTTGCTTATAGTAATCTCTCATGATCCTTTGTATTTCTGCAGTGTCAGTTGTTACTTCTCCTTTTTCATTTCTTATTCTATTGATTTGAGTCTTCTCCCTTTTTTTCTTCATCAGTCTGGCTAATGGTTTATCAATTTTGCTTATCTTTTCAAAGAACGAGCTTTTAGTTTTATTGATCTTTGCTGTTGTTTCCTTCATTTCTTTTTCATTTATTTCTGAACTAATCTCTATGATTTCTTTCCTTTTGCTAACTTTGAGGGGTTTTGCTCTTCTTTCTCTAATTGCTTTAGGTGTAAGGTTAGGTTATTTATTTTAGATGTTTCTTGTTTCTTGAGGTAGGATTGTATTGCTATAAACTTCCCTCTTAGAACTGCTTTTGCTGCTTCCAGTAGGTTTTGGGTCGTCGTGTCTCCATTGTCATTTGTTTCTAGGTATTTTTTGACTTCCTCTTTGATTTCTTCAGTGATCTCTTGGTTATTTAATAGCATATTGTTTAGCCTCCATGTGTTTGTTTTTTCACAGATTTTTTCCTATAATTGATATCTAGTCTCATAGCATTGTGGTCAGAAAAGATACTTGACAACGATTTCAGTTTTCTTAAATTTACTGAGGCTTGATTTGTGACCCAAGATATGATCTATCCTGGAGAATGTTCCATGAGCACTTGAGAAGAAAGTGAATTTTGTTGTTTTTGGATGGAATGTCCTATAAATATCAATTAAGTCCATCCTGTTTAATGTGTCATTTAAAGCTTGTGTTTCCTTATTTACTTTCATTTTGTATGATCTGTCAGTTGGTGAAACTGGGGTGTTAAAGTCCCCTACTATGATTGTGTTAATGTCGATTTCCCCTTTTATGGCTGTTAGCATTTGCCTTATGTATTGAGGTGCTCCTATGTTGGGTGCATACATTTTTACAATTGTTATATCTTATTCTTGGGTTGATCCCTTGATCATTACATAGTGTCCTTCTTTGTCTCATGTAATAGTCTTTATTTTAAAGTATATTTTGTCTGATATGAGTATTGCTATTCCAGCTTTCTTTTGATTTCCATTTGTATAGAATATCTTCTTCCATCCCCTCACTTTTAGTCTGTCTGTGTCCCTAGGTCTGAAGTGGGTCTCTTTTAGACAGCACATATACATTTCTTGTTTTTGTATCCATTCAGCCAGTCTATGTCTTTTGGTTGGAGCATTTAATCCATTTACTTTCAGGTAGTTATCCATATGTATGCTCCTATTACCATTTTCTTTATTGTTTTGGGTTTGTTATTGTAGGTCTTTTCCTTCTCTTGTGTTTCCTGCCTAGAGAAGTTCCTTTAGCATTTGTGGTAGAGCTGGTTTGGTGGTGCTGAATTCTGTTAGCTTTTGCTTGTCTGTAAAGGTTTTAATTTCTCCGTCGAATCTGATTGAGATCCTTGCTGAGTAGAGTAGATCTTGGCTATAGGTTTTTCCCTTTCATCACTTTAAATATGTCCTGCCACTCCCTTCTGTCTTTCAGAGTTTCTGCTGAAAGATCAGCTGTTAACCTAATGGGGATTCCCTTGTATGTTACTTGTTGCTTTTCCCTTGCTGCTTTAATTTTTTTTCTTTGTATTTAATTTTTGATAGTTTGATTAATATGTGTATTGGCATGTTTATCCTAGGATTTGCCCTGTGTGGGACTCTCTGCACTTCCTGGACTTGATTGACTATTTCCTTTCCCATATTAGGGAATTTTTCAACTATAATCTCTTCAAATATTCTCTCAGTCCCTTTCTTTTTCTCTTCTTCTTACACTCCTATAATTCGAATATTGGTGCATTTAATGTTGTCCCTGAGGTCTCTGAGACTGTCCTCAGTTCTTTTCATTCTTTTTTCTTTATTCTGCTCTGCAGTAGTTATTCCACTATTTTACCTTCCAAGTCATTTATCCATTCTTCTTCCTGAGTTATTCTGCTATTGATTCCTTCTAGAGAATTTTTAATTTATTTATTTTGTTGATCATCATTGTTTGTTTGCTCTTTAGTTCTTCTAGGTCCTTGTTTAATGTTTCTTGTATTTTCTCCATTCTATTTCCAAGATTTTGGATCATCTTTACTATCATCACTCTGAATTCTTTTTCAGGTAGATTGCCTGTTTCCTCTTCATTTGTTTGGTCTGTGAGATTTTTACTTTGCTCCTTCATCTGCTGTATGTTTCTGTCTTCTCATTTTGCTTAACTCTCTGTGTTTGGGGTCTCCTTTTCACAGGCTGCAGGTTTGTAGTTCCCATTGTTTTTGGTGTCTTCCCCCAGTGGCTAAGGTTGGGTCAGTGGTTTGTGTAGGCTTCCTGGTGGAGGGGACTGGTGCCTGTGTTCTGGTGAATGAGGCTGGATCTTGTCTTTCTGGTGGGCAGGACCATATCCGGTGGTGTGTTTTGGGGTGTCTGTGACCTTATTATGATTTTAAGCAGTCTCTCTGCTAATGGGTGGGGTTATGTTCCTGCCTTGCTAGTTGTTTGGCATAGGGTGTCCAGCACCGTAGCTTGCTGGTCCTTGAGTGAAGCTGCGTCTTAGCGTTGAGACGGAGATCTCTCAGAGAGCTTTTGCCATTCGATATTACATGGAGCCGGGTGGTCTCTGGTCTACCAATGTCCTGAACTCGGCTCTCCCACCTCAGAGGCACAGGCCTGACACCCGGCCAGAGCACGAAGACCCAGTCAGCCACACGGCTGCTGGTCTTCGAGTGCCCTGGAGAGGCCCACATTTCTTAATTATTGAATTCCCTGACATCTGAAAATGATATGGTTTCACAATCTGTATAACATAATATGCATCTATTCATAGCATAACACAACCTGCAGAGATGTGAGATGAATATTCTCTTCTTAGTAGGTTATAATATGTGATTCTGGCTAGCAAATTTCATTTCTAGGCAAAGAGTTTCTAATAAAAGTGTACCCATCTTCTATGTAAACATTTTTTATTTCTGTTGTCTATCTCTGGAACATTTCCTGTGGCCTCTTACTTCTTAGATAGTAGAGGGAGATCTTATCACATTATCATTTTTAATTACTATTTATAATTTACTTGTTTTCAATGGAAATAATTAGATGTGATGGAGAATTTATGTCTTTTATATTTTTGCTTAAATTATAGGGATATCCAGGTCCTCCTGGGGCTCCAGGAGCCATGGGTCCACTGGGATTACCTGTAAGTATAGAAAAGACTTCTCTTCCCAGTCAATGCAAAACACTTTAGAATATATCGTGGTATCTTGAACCTCCTCACTTCTACTTGCTCTATTATTTACTGCTCACTTCTCATAGTATAGTTCTGCAACCTAAAATAAAAAATATCTAAACTTTCTTTTGAATAACCACATATAAGAAAACAGAGTCAGTAATCAAGCTTAGACCTATTGGACAAACAAATCACAAGCACAATTTCCAACATGTTGTTCTTAGAAATTTCCACATATTCTCAAACTGATAAAATTCATGGAAAATATACCTTTATTCAAAAACTGAGTTTTGAAAAACTCCATTTGTGGTTGCAGAAAGATAATGAAGCTTTGTCTCTAAGAGAAATTTTGCTTATTAAAATTTGAAAGTTATTGTGAACTTAAATGTAAAGAATATCAGCCTTTGTGATCCCCTAAGCAGAACTATTATCAGAAATGGTTTATGCTGTTTTGTGAAGCTTCTGTTTTGAAGATAAGCCCAATCTTCCAGCATACTGATAGATGTGTCATTGACTTCTAAAATGAGGAAGACTGATCTAGGGAACAGTTGCCAATCTTTTTACTCATGTAAGATAAGAAATAGATTTGAGATCCTGTGAAAGTTCACTGTTTTTATCTACCTGTGTTATATAGATAAATAAATGTTGTCTTCTAAACACTGGAGACCATTGGGTATAAAAATAATTCATTGTACTTGACTTAGTAACAAATAACAACTTAATCTTCTTTTAGGGCTAATTTTTTATGGCATGTAAATTTGGAAAATTTTGTGGCATTTTTCATGGTAACAGAAAAAATCCTATTTTTGTGTGATGGGATTATCATAAGTATCTAGAGTAATGAGAAAGAAATCTTGCAAAAGTAGCCATTGCTTCTTTGATGGACCAGGCATATTAGACTGGTCAGACTGGCTAAGTGGGTGTCTCCCTTATTGTTGTGTCTCCCACCACCATATGTGCTCATCCTAAAAACTATGTGGTCAGTGAATATTAAATACTTCCCATTTTTTTTCAGGGTGTAAACACTTAGAAATTAAATTTCTCCAAATAGTAGACTATGTCAGAAGCAGAATATTGGGGGAGGGTAGTATGGTATTTGTTTAATAATTAAAGCATATTTTTAAAGGAGACTAATCAATTTTATTTTAAGAATTCCCAAGGAGAATTACATATCATAAGAAAGGTTGTAACTACTGTTCTCGTAACATTCCTGTTAATTCTATAACTGATTTTAAAATTTTCAACATGTAGGGTCCTGTGGGAGCAAGAGGACCCCCTGGGAGTCCAGGTCCTAAAGGACGAAGAGTAAGTTATCTAATCAAGGAAGTGCATTAACCTTTTAAAAAATGGTGTCATAAATAGTGATGCGTTCAGCAAAAATAGCTCTATATCTTCTAGATTATGCTTAGAGGTTGTTGGGTTTTTTCTTGTGTTCATTATATTAGATGACCTACCTACATTAATTTAAATGTAATTCATAATCATTTGTATTTATAAAACCATACTTTTCCATTTTGTGTTTTAGAAATTTCACTTATTGACAAAGAATTCTTTCTTATTCCCAACTTGCAGTTTCATTCTTTGGGGGAATTGTGAACACAAAGATGTTTAAATTATTCTTCTACTCACAAGAGACTTCTATAGCAAGGGATAGTAACAGCATGACAGAATAAGAGTGATAAGAAGTAGAATAAGAATACACAGGATGACTAAAAGTTTATTCACTGTAAATAAGAGGTAATATGTCATCATTGTCTAATAATTATGCATAAGAATTAAATTAAAACCTTTCACTCTTTAAGTCTTTTAAACATTAAATCCTTTTTTTTTTTCTTTAAAGAAATAAGAACCACCATTTATTGCATGCCTGTCACGTGCCAGGCACTTTTACATATGCCATCTAACCTAATACTCAAAACCACTCTAGGAAGGAGAGGCATTTATCTCAGATATCACAGTTGAGGAAAACGGGGCTCAGAGAGTTTAAGTATATGAACTGTAGACACGCAGGTCTGTGGCACAACCAGGATTCAAACCTTAGTGTGTCTGATTCCAAACCGTATGCTTATTCAATACCCCTATTGAATTTTTGAGTATTTTTCCTTGATTAATTTGAATATGTGGGCTTTAAGAACTCTGTTTTCTCCCTTGGCTTTCCCTTGACTTTTACAGCTAGTGAAGAAAATATTACAAAATTCTAAAAGCATGGCCTCCAAATAACAAAGTTTTTTTTTTTTTTTAAACTGCCATTTTCCAGTTGGCAAATGGGAGAAAAAGGCTCAGTTTAAAATAACAACTTTAGGAATTCACTGGCAGTCCAGTGGTTAGGATTTGGTGCTATCACTGCCGTGGCCCAGGTTCAATCCCTGGTCAGGGAACTAAGATCCTGCAAGCTGTGCAGCATGGCCAAAAGAAAGAAAAGAAAAGAAGAGAAAATAGGCAAAATAAATAAATAACGACTTTAATTTCATGTGCTGTGTTTTAGGTGAAGATTAAAGAAAGAGAGCAAATTTTTCTGTACTGTCACTTCTTTTCTGAAAAACAGTTTTCCTTTCTGGCTTATGGATTTACAGTCTACAAATAATCCTGATGGCCACATCTATTTTAGCCCAAATGAGATTTAAAATAATAAAATAAAAACTCATGGAAGATGATCTCTACTCTGTCATTTTAGTGGTCTGTACCCTGCCAGCATTCAGTACTTGGTTAGGTCAAATGTGTTTATTCAACTTTGTATTACTCATAGTGGGAAAGTTCAACCAGTTTTGTGAAAGATTTAAAAAAACAGAAATACTTACTTTGGTTAGCTAAGTAATTGAGGTCTTATTGATTATCCAGGCATAAGCCATGTACCTAAGCAAGATATGTTTCTGAACCACTTGTACTGTCTGATAAGTCATATGGAAAGTTCATATTCTCTGCAGTTTTCTAACCTCCCTGTGATCCTTGGGCAAATTATTACTCTTTGCTGGTTTGACACTTTGTTTTCAATTCTCACCTCTTCAGGTGTCTATTTTCCTCTCATCCTCCAAATACGTTTTACTGATTTGTTCCCAAATGGCTTCTCATAATTATTTAAAGTTCACCAGTATTTTCTAAACAAGGTCTTTTTGTTTAGAAATAAGGGCTTTGTTTAATGCAAAAGTGCTTCCTTTATAGGAGAATATTTCAAATAATCAGTGAACATTGGGAATATCAAAAAGAACTAAAGACCAGAATGTTTGGGAAAGAATATAGTATTATGAAGTTCCATTCTAATTATCACCTAATATCTTCTTCTCCCATCAATCCATTCTCCAATCTATTCTCCACTATAGATGTGATCATAATAAATATCCTTTCAAATATTTTTCACTCACAAAAAATGAGAATATATGTCCAGCCCACAGGGATAAATGAAAAAAGTATCTGGCTGGGAATTCCTGTGCCCCAGCCCTTCCTTGCTACCCCAAAGGCTGAGGGAGTCAGTATTTCCAGCACACCTGTAACACTTTATGACACACAACTGTGTCACAGTACATTGGAGGAGAAGCTAGGCACATTTGCACTAGGAGGCCACACAAAGAACTCTCATTATGAAACTAGTGCTTGTGTGCCCTTGCTGTTCTGCCTGTGGTTTGTACTATTATCATAGGTGAACATGCAAACATCATGAATGGTAGGACCACAACCCAAGGAGTCTGCCTGTCCTTCTGCTTCTCTCCTATCCATCCATCTGCCATTCATCTATCTAACATTTACTGATATAATACCGTCTGTCAAACACTCTCTTACTATCATGGAGGAGTCAAGGTTAACTTTTGCTTAGATCTAAACCACATGGATTTTACGGTTTAATGACTTACAGTCCAGTGGCTTTTAAAGTATCATACAATATTGACAGAGAATAGCAAAAGCTCAGACAAGCAACAATACCTGCCATCTCAGGAAATAACCTAAGCAACTTAGTATTATGAAAATTTTTCTAACTAGTTTTATGAAGGTTGTGTAATCCTGCCCCTTATATAACTGAAAAAAATAATAGGATTGGCTGAAAATATTCATGTAGTTTGAGATTGTTTGATGAGAGAGTTACCTGTAGCCAACTTTAACTTTTCCAAAAGAGGATAAAGAAAAGATTAGATTTTTTTTTAAAACTTAACCAGAATACATTCTTCAAGAGCTTTATAGGTAGAGATTTTAAGGCAGGTATTAGAAAAAATAACTTTATACCCAATTAGGTACCTATTATAATATTGCTTGTATAATTTTCTTATAGCTTGTCCTGAAGCTTGTTATGTCTCAGGAGTCAAAGAATAACTCCAGGGATAACTTCTACAACCAATATCAAAGTGAAACTTGCAGATATTGATAAAGCTAAGCTTTTAGCTAATTAACCAACCCTTAATTGAAGCATAGAGAAAACCAAACTTTCCTAGAGTTCTGCCAGCCTTAACCTCTTTAACTAGCAACCTCAGGCTTTATAGCCTTTAATTAAATATAATTGTTGTACTTAGACATTTTTTTTAACTTAATGTGGTTACCTTAGTCATCACAGTGGGAGCAGAAACTTCTCTTTCGTTTTTCCCTGTCTAGTCCTGGTTTAGTAAATGAAGTAATAAATGTGAAAGTACTTTTAAGTAAAAATATTTTTTAATGGAAAACATTAAAAAATGAGTGATTATCACTAAAGTATTCCTTAATTTTGGAGGGAGTTCCTTTCACCTATAATACCAATCAGCATTTTACTCGTGTTTAATATTCATTTTGTAAACTTCACGTCCTCTATTTCAGCCTGAATTCACTTGATAACAGGATTACATCTATTTATTTTTTAACACTTGAAAAAATATTATAAACTTAATAAAGCATAGTTATTCAAAGTCTTTAGACATTTAGACATTATGTGAATCAGGTGACTCACTTATATTGATATCTGCAGGCTTCAGTTGCTTCATCTTACAGAGCAGGGTTTAGACTAGTTCAGCCTTGACAGTGGGTGATCTATGTGCTGAGGCAGAAACTGGCAGTTAATTATGAGACATTCTTCCTGAGCTCAATGCAGCCTTTTCTGCATATATATCTAGGCAACCACTTAATCTTATTTTTATCTAAGAAATGAGACTTTTTTCAATCATTTTTGGACCAAACAATTTTTAAAAATTCTTTTTAACTTATTACTCTATGTTTGGGGGCCTTTTGAAGCTTTATCCTTATGGCTGCTAACTTTTAAACCTAGACAGAATGACTTCTAACTCTAGCATTAGCCTTGGAGGATTTACCATTGTGGTTGGTTGTCTAGAGTCAAAATTGTTATCTTCTCCCCACTCTCCCCCCTTTCTACCCTAAACAAACTTACACTTCCAATTTGTTTTTATATTAATGCTGTCATAATTCCACTGGTTACTTACTAACAAAATATCCAAGAAAGTCAGAACTTTCATGTTGCAAAGGAGTTAAGTGCCTAGTTACCAGTGGATACATTTCTAGATCTTACTTGTTTTCTGTGGTATTTTAGAATGCTAACCACTGATTCCTTTTCATATTTTCTCAGCCACGTTCTGTTATTACTCCAAAAAAATTTGGAAAGTGTTTTCTTACAGGGCAGAAAAAAGAAAATAAGCATAGAAGGTGCTGGAGGAAGAGAATCAATACAGGTTACTGATAAGATGAAGGTGATTATTGGAGCAAGGTCCTGAGGGATCTTTGCACTTAAAACTTCAGAGTCATCCTTTAAACATTGTTCTTTTTTTCCATCTTCAGTTACTTAATTGTCAAACATTCCAAGGAAACCCCCACCTCAGGACCTTTGCAGTTGCTATTTCTCCTGCCAGAATGATCTTCCCCAAGTTATTTGCATAGCCTGCAGTCTCAGCTCCTTCAGATCTACCCACATGTCACTTTAGAGAGCCTTCTCAGACCCTGATCTAAAGTGGGCCCCCCCACCTTGGACTCCTTCTAGTCCCTTAACCTCCTTTATTTTTCTTCATTACACTTGACTATCTATAGTCATTTTATATTTTAATTTTATATATCTATTTGCTTGTTTATAAATTCAGAGATTCGTCTCTTCTCCCTACTGTATCCTCTGGGGCTAAAACAATACCTGGCCTTATAGTTGGCACTCAGTAAATGTTTGTTGAATGAACAACAACACACTTTGAAAGTCACTTATCTATTAAGTCCATACTCCTCAATTTGACATTCAAGGTCCTGTATATTAATACTTTAACTTAGTTTTGCAGTCTTTTATGGGAAAATAGTATCAAAAAGTAAACTGGGGACAGATCATGGAGTACCTTAAGTATAGACAGAAATTGTAAGGCTAGAGCTATGGCTTTAGCTATAGTATGCCCAGTGGAGCTATAGATCCTCATGGAGTGTGACTCTCCAATCCTGTGGATGTGTCCAAGAGGATCAGGGTATGCACTTACCCTAAGGGCACCCAGGAAGAGAGTCCTGTTTACAGTAAGCAGGGTTTTTTTTTTCTTTTTTTTTTGGGGGGGGGGCGGTCTGGAGATTTTTATTTCAGAAGGTTTTTATTTACAAAATCAATTTCTTTAATAGATACAAAGTTATGCAAATAATCTCTTTGTCCTTGACCTGTTTTGAGTTTTTGCTTTTGAAGAATGGATCAGTTTACCCCAAAGGTGTAGAATATATGTGTGAAGAGTTGTTTCTATCAATAGTAGTCCCTTATTTTCCCTTTAATATCTCAGCGGTCTATAGTGATACCTTCTCCTTCATTTCTTTTTTTTAAATTTATTTATTCAAATTTATTTTTGGCTTCATTGGGTCTTCACTGCTGCACGTGGGCTTTCTCTAGTTGCAGGGAGCAGGGGCTACTCTTCGTTGCGGTGTGTGGACTTCTCATTGCGGTGGCTTCTCTTGTTGCGGAGCACGGGCTCTAGGTGCGCAGGCTTTAGTAGTTGTGGCTTGCGGGCTCAGTAGCTGTGGTTTACGGGCTCTAGAGCACAGGCTGAGTAGTTTTGGTGTACAGGCTTAGTTGCTCCGCGGCACGTGGGATCTTCCCGGAAGTAAGCAGCTTTTTAATAGTATAAAGCTAAACTAAGCTGGCCTCAGGTGGGATACAATAGAAGATATTGAAGCCTACGGGACTTCTTCAAATCAGCATGTTGTATTGGGAGATTTGTATCACTGTTTTGTATAGAAATCTTCAGCACCTCCTCATTGCTTATTGATTCAAATATAAACTCAAGTCCTTCACGTTTTAAATCCCAGTCTTTTCACAATTATTTATTTGTATAGAAATACTAAAAAAATACTCCATGTAATCACCAGCTCAGCTAAACAAACTAGTTTTTTCATTCTTAAGTATCTTTTTTCGTGCTTCCTTACCCTTTTCTCATACTATGCCTCCATCTAGAATTTCTTTTAGAGCATGATTTCTGACTGTCAAAATAATATCTTCATTCCCTTTACAAACGTGTGAAAGCTCTCTCCCTCCTTTGATCCCTTTAGCCCTTAACACACAATATCTCTGCCTATTTTATAGTTATTTATATAATTTACCTTATCTCATAATGTGGATTCCCATAACACTTAATACAGTGCCTTTTTCACAGTATATGTTCAGTTAATGGTTGTAGAATTAAATTAATTCCCTTGCAAAGGACTTTAAGATCTTCCAAGGACAGTTATAATTAGGCAAGGAACATATACTGTCCTCTTTCATTAGAAAATGACTTTTGCAACTAATGCTTCTTCATAACTAATTACTGAATTAATATTGATAGCAACATAGCTGAGAAGTTTTAAATTTACATGAACATTCCCAGCAACATTTTCTATTCCTTTTCTGTGCCCCTTGCCATCTTTCAGCTGTCAAGCAGGTGCATAGCGGGGAACAGTGCAGTCAGCATTCTTTTTCTAATAAAGTGATGAGAAGAGTTCCATTTCAAAAATATAAAACTTAGGAAGACTGTTTGGACAAACAAACCAGCCACTTTAAAGTCAATTTAGAGTTATTTTTAGAGTAAATCCTGGATTTCTGCAGAGTAAAGGATAAGATAAACAAAATACTCAAGTAACAAACCTATGCTATAGCTACCTCAACAACTGAATCAGCTGTTTTTGCGGTCATCTGATTTACTATTTGGCATTAAATCTTGAAAACACTGGCCTGATTCTCCCATGCCAATGGGTCCATCCGTATACTCAGCTGTAGTCTTTACTGTGTCCATGGCACAGAAACAAGCAAAAGGAGTTTTTCAACTAAAAAAGAGTCCAGTGTCTCCATTTGTAAGGATGCATAACAGTAAAAAAGAAACATTTAAAATTAACAACAAGATATTTTTTCCATCTCTAGGGACCAAGAGGACCAGATGGTCTCTTAGGAGAACAAGGTATACAAGGTGCCAAGGTAATCACTTATTTTCTCATTTCATACACAGTGAAATATTTTTGAGCCCACATGTCCTACCTGTCTAAACAATGATGTATTTCCTTATAAAAGTATGGTTCTAATTTTTTTCTTAGTTTAAGTATGAAACATACATAAAGTTTTTACTACACACAGAGAAATGTATTCTTTTTATTATTGAACTATGTATTTGATGTCTTATTTTTTGGTATGTGAGTGTATGTTAGTGTGTATACGACCATAATTCACATTCTGATTAACTCACCTGGTATTGATTCTTGTTAGGGTGAAAAAGGAGATCAAGGAAAAAGAGGGCCTTATGGTCTTATTGTAAGTAGTAAAATATTTCACATTAAAGATGAACATATAATATCTTCCATTTTTCTTGGTGTGTGATTCATATTTGGGGAGGGGGTTGCTTGACCCAGGCATTTTCTTTCTTATGTAGGGTAAGACTGGAAACCCTGGAGAGAGAGGAGTTCAAGGGAAACAAGTAAGTAATTAAAAATTGCCAAGCTATAAGCAAAGTTTATCCACTTTATTCTCTGATACAACTCTTATTTAGTAATCAGTATTTTAGACTAAGAGAATACAAGTTATTTTCCTCCTTCAGTCCTTGGGTCAGTCTTTTATTGAGGCAAATTGCTTACTCAATCTGGGCCTTTTTTGTACCTATCTATAAACAGGTGGTGATAACTGATACTTTTACTTCACCTCTGCTGTCATAGTTTTTCTGTAAAATCCATTTCAGGATAAAGTGGTATGATGTCATGTAAATATGACAGAATATTAATAAAGCTAACAAGAAACTTCTTTGAGGCTTCTTGCCTAGTTTCATTTTAACTCACCTTGAGTGTTGTTTGCACCCTTGGAGTGTGGAGCTATGTGTGTCATCATGTTTTCCCATGGCACTGCTCTAAGAGTTTTTAATACTATATAATGCTAAATATTTTTCTACCATCAGAAATCTCAGAATTATATAATTTCTTCTCTGGAACACAAGTTCTGTGGTTATCATCACTAACTGAGGGGGAGTAAAGTGTATTTTTTAAGAAAGAAATATATACACACACACATATATATTACACATATATATATATAATTTTGAGCACATGAGCTTAAATATATGGGTTTTTAATTCCATTTGTAATCATAATTTTTAATGACATTTTGATTTGTCATATATATGTATAATTTAAAGTTATTAAATTAGATCATAATTTAAATATACTGCAACCGAAGAGTCAGAAAAGGAGAGGACAAAAATGTTTTAGCTGCTGTAGTAATTATCACTAATGTCACTGCATTTACTTGTTCCTCTATGAAATCTGCTGCCCCCTGCCGGTTGTTTCCCATAATAGCATTATATTTACCAACGGTCAAACCTAAAGTAGCAGAGACTTAAAAGAGAAAAATGACTGTATCCAGGGAAAGAACTTGTGTGTGACATTATATTATTAATTGAAGTCATCGCCAAAGAACATTCCTTGAGTATTAATATTCATCATCTAAGTTTCTATTATATCAATGTAAATGGTGTTTCTGGAGATTCTTTCCACTTTGCTACACTGTATACAAAACCAATATGTTATAGTTGAGTGGAGAAATTTGGAATTTATCAGGTCCATTCCTCTTACTTTAGAAAACTGAGGCCAAGAGAAATAAAATTACTTACTCATTTTGTACATTGTTGACACTCCTTAGAGTTTTACCTTCATTTTCAGCCTATCAGATATGCATGGATAAATGTAAAATTTGATATTTGATTTTCTCAATCAAATAAAAGTTACTAGAACCATTTTGTAACGGTAGCTTATGGCAAACAAGTTTCATAGACTACCGGAAGAGTAAAGTTACCTTAGTGAGGGACAGTTGATCATGGGTTAATACTAGTTGTTGAGGTTTACTTAACTTTATATCTACATTATCTCCTTGGTCTTGATCGAACTGAAAGAGAATTTTGAGATCTGAGGGAAGCTTGGATCAATTAATCCAAAAAATCCAGATGCCCCAAAGATTTATTTGATCCTGCACGGTAATCTCAGCATCTCTCATTATTTATGCACTGTCAACAAGCAGGTAGTGCTGTATAATAGAAAGATACACTGGAGATCAGATTGACCTTTGTTCTAGTGCACACTCCTAATAGCTGTATAGTCTTGGTTAGATTGGTTAGCTGTCTGGATCATATTTTCTTCATCTGTAAAATAAAGATACATCTCTAAATTGTCATAATTCTAAAGCTAGGTATTACAAGGAAATTGGTAACACATATAGTACTCTGCTAGTCCAGATAAACAGGAGAAGTATATTTGTCTATGGGCCAACATTGTTTCCTATACTTGCCTTCCATCCACACGTATATCTGACTCAAAGGGCGAATCAAGAAGAAAGGATATGATTCATTGTGTTATTAAGGTGATAAAGCCTGAGTAACTTTTTAGTTTTCTAGATCTTATAAAAACTATAACAGCTCATACATTACTGATTTTTATCTAGGTATTCTTTCAGTTGATGAGTTAAGGGTATTAAATTCTCCGACTATGATTTGGCATTTGTCTGTGCCTCTCTTTAATTCTGTCAGAGTTTGCTTTATGTATTTTGAAACTATTTTTAGAGTATTCACATTATGATTACTATGTCTTCCCAATCAACTGAGCCTTTTATCATTACAAAATGTTCCTCTATATCTCTGGTAATACTTCTTATCCCTGATAATACTGTTTGTTTTGAAATCTACTTTATTTGATATGTAAGTTTCTCTAGCTGTTTGCATGGCATATCTTTTTCATTCATTTATTTTCACACCATCTGTGCCTTGATGTTTAAAGTGAATGTCTTAAAGATAGATCTTGCCTTTTTATTCATTCCCAAAACCTCTGCCTTTTAATTAGTGTTTGCTCCATTTCCACTTAATGTAGTTATTGATGTGGTTGGATTTAGGTCTACCATTTTTATGGCTGTTTCTCCTCTGTCGTGGCATCAGTGGTGGTGTGCAGTGCCTTCTTCAGGCACTGAATGATTTTGAGAACTCCACTCTAATTTAACTATTCACTTTTTAGCTCTACTTCTCATTATTACTTTTAAGTGGTTATTCTAGGTCGTGAGTCAGCAAACTTTCTCTGTAGAGTGCCACAAAATATTTCAGGCTTTGTGGGCCGTATGGTCTCTGTCACAACTACTCAGCTCTAGTGTCATCATAGTGTGAAAGCAACCATAGATGGTATATAAAGCAATGAGCATGACTATTCAAAAAAAACTATTTACAAAATCAGGTGATGGTCCAAATTTGGCCCTCAGACTGTAGTTTGCCAACCCATGGTTTAGGGATCACATTGTAACTTTCCTCTGTCTACTTAGAGTTAATACAGTAATACTTAACATAATTGTAAGAAACTTGCAGCCATAGAGGGCTGTTTACCAGCATCCTGTCTTATATGCTCTATTTGTTTTATATCTATATAAGTTATAAACCCCATATTGCAAAGTTAAAATTCTACTTTAATATAAATGAAACATAAATTAGAGATATTTAGGAGGAAAGTAGTGGTTTTTAAAATTATCCATGCACTTACTATTTCTGGTGCTCTTCATTCCTTTCTACAGATGCACATTTCTAAGTGGTATACTTCCCTGCAGCCTACAGAACTTCCTTTAGATTTCTTATAGTCAAGTTCTTCTAGTGATGAATTCTCTTCGTTTTTCTTTATTTCACCTTTATTCTTGAAGGATATTTTCACTGGTTATAGAATTCTGGGTCAACAGGGTTTTTTGTTTGTTTGTTTCCATTCAGCATTGTAAAGATGACATGCCGTTTATTTTTGGCCTGCATTATTTCTGATGAGAAGTTCACACTTATCTTTATCATTATTCCCCTGCATATAATATATCATTTTTCTCTGGCTGCTTTCAAGATTCTCTCTTTATCTTTGTCTTTCAGTAGTTTGACTATGATGTGTCTAGATGGATTTTCTTCACGTTTATCCAGCTTAATGTTTGCTGAGTTTCTTGCATGTGTAAATTTGCCTTCACTAAATTTGGAAATTTTTCAACTTTTTTTTTAGGATATTTTTTTCTACACCATTTTCTCTCTCCTTTCCTTCTTGTATTCTAATTAAATATATGTTAGTCATTTTGATTACCTTAGATCCCTGGGGCCCTGTTCATTCCTATTTCAATCTTTCTTTTTCCTGTTTGTTTGTTTGTTTTTTTCCAATTGGGAAACCGGAATCTATCTTCTCTAACTTGTTAAGCCTTTCAATAAAATTTTATTTATGATATTGTATTTTTCAGTTTTATTTGGATATTTAATTTTCGGCTCTATAATTGTCATTGTTTCTTTTTACAAATGCTCTTTCTCTTCTGGGATTTCCTATTTGTTTATTCATCATGAGTACATTTTTATTTACATTATTGAGCATATTTATACTTACTACTTTAAAATCGTGTGATACATAATAACATCTTTGTAATCTTGACTTTGGTCTGCATTAATTTCCTTTTCTTATAAATATGGGAAATTTTCCCTGTCTAATAATTTTGAATTGTATCTTGAACATTTTGACTGATTCATTTTAGCGACTCTAAAGTCTGTTATATTTCTTTGAAGAGTACTGTTTTGTTTTTAATTTGGCAGGCAGTTAACTTGACTGGTAAAACTCCAAGTTTTCTCTCCTCTGTGGTAGGTGGCTGCTGAAATCTCTATTAAGTTCTTTTAGCCTTGTCTGAGCTACTTGGAGTCTACCATACCAATACAAACCTTAAATGTCAGCAAGAACTATAAGCAGAGTTTATATTTGCAATCTGAGGCTCCTCTTTGGCTCTTTCTTTCACCACTTTTTACCATCTATGGTCACCTCAAATTCTGCCCTAGGGTCCTCCATGCCAATAAGACTGAAGGTTTCTATCCTACTTTATCTTAATCATCTTATATGGCTTCTCATCTGGCTAAAAGCCATATAAAAAAATCAGAAACTCAACTAGTGTCATTCCTTCTTTCAAGTGTAGACCCTACTACTCTAGTTCCTGCCTATTTTTGGTCTTTCTTCAGTGCTTTCATATCTTTCCTTTTTAATATTTTATCTTGGATTTATAGTTATCTCTATATAGATTGGTTTGATAGGAGCAACTTGGCCAATATTGGAAGTGGAAACAATTAGCATTTCTTCTTTAAATATAGTTTTTACTGTAGTAACTCAGAATACTTGAGAAGCATTTATTTCATAATCTTTACAATACAAAAAGTATACAGTATTAACTCTATTCTTTCCTGTTCTTCAGACAATGAAGCAGAATGCACACATTTTCATGATCCTACAGTGAAAGTGTGGCAATAGAAATAACATTTATATACTCCCTTTCTTATTCTCATAAAATGTCTTGATGATGCTCGAAACATGTTTATTTAAAATGGAAAGACATTGAATGCTTGATTTCTCATGGAATTCAGTAAAAAGCAGTTTAGTGTAGTGGAAGAGCATGGCATTGGAGTCAGACACATTCGAGGTCAGATTCTGGTTCTGTCACTTATAGCTGTTTTGGCTTTGTACAAATTATTTAACCTCTCTGAGCCTCAGTTTCCCTATCATTAAAATGAGATACCTTTTATACTTATAACAAATGATGTGCTCAGCACGGGCTCTCAATAAATAGCAACCACCATAGTCATTATCCTCCTGTTCATCATTGCCATAATTCTGAGATGCATCATAGAGCAAGGAGTTGTACTACAAATAATGTATTTCAGTAACATCTGAAAAGCCTTAAAGGGAATTTTTATTTTGTGTCAGCTTTTGCTTTTCTTCTTCATCTCCAATAAAAATAATTAGAATCCATTTAGGTCATTTCATAGCTTTGCCTAACAGCATTTACGCACCATTAACAGTATTACAAGTACATATTAAGCTTAATATTGTGTGCAAACACACTTTACAAAGCAAACTGGGCAGACATTATTTAAGGTTCTGAACTCTTGCTGTATGTTCAATTGGTATACCAGGCACAGAGGGATCCCTTATATTGATCCCTTAATTTAGGAGTCCAGAGTACATGAGTAGCAGATGATTTTCATGATTGAAACATGGTCTTACTCCAATAGGAGTCCATGAGATTTTGCATATCTCCCTTTCTCTAACCAGACAATCATATGTAACTAAACATAGCATTGATAACCATAACTTAGAAGATTCTTTGTTGCTAGAAATCTGAACGTCTTTACTTCTAATTTAATATCATATTTTTTATATTTCAATTTTAAGATAAAATGGTAATTGTGATCTGCTGTATAACTGCCAAACTTCCCAAGGTCAGTAATGTAGAATAAACAAGGGCAGTATTTTATACATCATTAGTAGTCATCAGTGTCTGGCACATAGTACATGCTCAGTTAATCTTTAAATGGAAGGATCAAAGAGGACCTGAAATTTAATTTAGAGTTTTACATACAATTTTAGAATATACCCCCATATCTAAGACTAAATTTTATGGTACCATAGGTGACATGATGTAAAAATGGAGGAAAATAAAGAACATTGGAGAGGCCAATTTGATCATTTCTGGTCACCTAGGTTCTGAGAGCTTTGTGCCTTCCCAGGTTATAAGGGCATAAGTCATACTTATTAATACATCACAAGTATATTATTTTTGAAAAAAACTTTTTATATTGATATTAAAAGTATAAAAGAATCCGAATCTAAAATAATTCTGGATGACAAATATTTGTCACTGTATAGGAGTGGAGATTAAATATAAAGAATACAGGTAGATATAAAGAACCCTTACAACTCAACAGTAAAATAATAAACAACACAATGAAAAAATGAGCAAAAGGACTTGAGTAAGCATTCCTCTAAAGAAGATATACAAACAGCCAATAAATATATGAATATATGCTCAGTATCACTAGTCATTAGGGAAATACAAATCGAAACTATATTGAGATACCACTTCCCATCCAGAATGACTATTATTAAACACACACACACACCTATATATACAGAAAAAATAACCAGTGTTGGCAAGGATGTGGAGAAATGGGAATACTTGTGCTATGCTGGTGGGAATGTAAAATGGTGGAGCTGCTATAGAAAACAGTATGCCTAGCTCCTCAAACAGTTAAACATAGAATTACATATAATCCATCAACTCCACTTCTTCATATATACCCCAAAGAATGGAAAGCAGGGATACAAACAGATACTTGCACACCAATGTTTATAGGAGCATTAGTCGCAATATCCAAAGGGTAGAAAACCCCAAGTGTTCATTGATGATGAATGGGTAAACAAAATGTGGTATATGCATACAAGGGAATATTATTCAACCTTGAAAAGGAAGGAAGTCTTGACACATGTTACAAATGGATGAATCTTGAAGACATCATGAAATAAGCCAGACACAGAAGAACAAATATTGTATGATTCCACTTATATAAGGTACTTAAAGCAGATTCAAAGCAGATTCAAATTCATAGAGACAGAAAGTAGAGTCGTGTTGCCAGGGAAAGAGGGTAGGGGATAGGGAGTTATTTAATGGATACAGAGTTTCAATTTGGGAAGATAAAAAGTTCTGAAAATAGGTGGTGGTGATGCTAGCACAACAATGTGAATATACTTAATGCCACAGTACTGTAAATTTACACATACTATACATTTAAAAATTGCTAAAGTGGTGAATTTTATGTTAGGCATATTTTTCCACAAAAGAAAAAACAAATAGAGGTAGACAGAAAAATTAGATGGGAGGATCTTGAGGGAAAGCTGAGGTAGGGAAACTGACTAAAACATTTACAAGCATCACTTTTTCTTCAAGTGTTGCCTTTGTTTATTCAGGGTTTACAAGGACCCCCTGGGAGTACAGGAGACGGGGGATTTGCAGGAGAACCAGTAAGTTTATCTTCATGTGTTTTTAATTGTGTTTATTTTTTTGTATAATATATTTTACCTATCTGTTATTATTGCCCTGTTGTGCTGTGGCTGGTATGTTTTGGAAATCGTCATGGGCACCTAATTATAAGAATGAATGTTTTGCTGTGAATATAATTTTTAGTGCCTTCCTGGTTTCATAAAGTCAAATTTGGTCCTGTTTGCCTGGAACTGTTAAAACTTCACATATTTCTGTTTTCAGCAAAGATAATTATTAAATCTCAGAATTTTTTTTCTGAATGGCTTGCTGTTTGTATAATAATTATTACACTGCCCACCCACACACAAAATCACATTTATGAGGGCAACTCTATAACAAAAGACCATATAGAGAAGCCAGACTCTACATGTAATGGGCCAAAATGTGGAAACTTGACAGAAATGCTGTTAGGCCAATAATTCAAAAAGAGTCGCATCTTTCTCCCTCACTGGGGAAACTGGCGGTGGCAGCACCTTTGGAGGCTGATCAGCTGAGCTGCGAGCCTGCCAGTGAGAGGTCGGACAGACTGACTGCAGAGGCGACAGATGGACGGACAGTGGGGCAGCCAGATGGCTCGAGTCACCTCAAGTTCGCTATGAGCTGGGGCACAGATCTTTGGCCATGTGGATGAAAGGCTCTTGGTGCTGCAGCCAGGAGTCAGTGTTGCGCCTCTGAGGTGGGAGAACCAACTTCAGGACACTAGACCACAAGAGACCTCCCAGCTCCACAAAATATCAAACGGCGAGAATCTCCCAGAGATCTCCATCTCAACAGCAGCACCGAGCTTCACTCAACGTCCAGCAAGCTACAGTGCTGGACACCATATGGCAAACAACTAGCAAGACAGGAACACAACCAAACCCATTAGCAGAGAGGCTGCCTCAAGTCATAATAAGTCCACAGACACCCCAAAACACACCACCAGATGTGGACCTGCCCACCAGAAAGACAAGATCCAGCCTCATCCACCAGAACACAGGCACTAGTCCTCTCCATCAGGAAGCCTACACAACCCACTGAACCAACTTTGGCCACTGGGGACAGACACCAAAAGCAACCGGAACTATGAACCTGCAGCCTGCAAAAAGGAGACCCCAAACACAGTAAGATAAGCAAAAGGAGAAGACAGAAAAACACACAGCAGATGAAGGAGCAAGATAAACACCCACCAGATCTAACAAATGAAGAGGAAATAGGCAGTCTACCTGAAAAGGAATTCAGAATAATGATAGTAAAGATGATCCAAAATCATGGAAACAGAATAGACAAAATGCAAGAAACATTTAACAGGGACCTAGAAGAACTAAAGATAAGACAAGCAACAAAGAACAACACAATAAATGAAATTAAAAATGCTCTAGATGGGATCAATAGCAGAATAATTGAGGGAGAAGAACGGATAAGTGACCTGGAAGATAAAATAGTGGAAATAACTACTGCAGAGCAGAATAAAGAAAAAAGAAGGAAAGGAACTGAGGACAGTCTCAGAGACCTCTGGGACAACATTAAATGCACCAACATTCGAATTATAGGGGTTCCAGAAGAAAAAGAGAAAAAGAAAGGGACTGAGAAAATATTTGAAGAGATTATAGTTGAAAACTTCCCTAATATGGGAAAGGAAATAGTTAATCAAGTCCAGGAAGCACAGAGAGTCCCATAGAGGATAAATCCAAGGAGAAACATGCCAAGACACATATTAATCAAACTGTCAAAAATTAAATACAAAGAAAACATATTAAAAACAGCAGTGGAAAAACAACAAATAACACACAAGGGAATCCCCATAAGGTTAACAGCTGATCTTTCAGCAGAAATTCTGCAAGCCAGAAGGGACTGGCAGGACATATTTAAAGTGATGAAGGAGAGAAGCCTACAACCAAGATCACTCTACCCAGCAAGGATCTCATTCAGATTTGATGGAGAAATTGAAACCTTTACAGACAAGCAAAAGCTGAGAGAGTTCAGCACCACCAAACCAGCTTTACAACAAATGCTAAAGGAACTTCTCTAGGCAAGAAACATAAGAGAAGTAAAAGACCTACAATAACAAACCCAAAAGAATTAAGAAAATGGTAATAGGAATATACATATTGATAATTACCTTAAATGTAAATGGATTAAATGTTCCCACCAAAAGACACAGACTGGTTGAATGGATACAAAAACAAGACCCATATATATGCTGTCTGCACGAGACCCACTTCAAACCTAGAGACACATACAGACTGAAAGTAAGGGGATGGAAAAAGATATTCCATGCAAATGGAAACCAAAAGAGAGCTGCAGTAGCAATTCTCATATCAGACAAAGTAGACTTTAAAATAAAGACTATTACAAGAGACAAAGAAGGCCACTACATAATGATCAAGGGATTGATCCAAGAAGAAGATATAACAATTGTAAATATTTATGCGCCCAACATAGGAACATCTCAATACATAAGGCAAATACTAACAGCCATAAAAGGGGAAATTGACAGTAACACATTCATAGTAGGGGACTTTAACACCCCACTTTCACCAATGGACAGATCATCCAAAATGAAAATAAATAAGGAAACACAAGCTCTAAATGATACATTAAACAAGATGGATGTAATTGATATTTATAGGACATTCCATCCCAAAACAACAGAATACACATTTTTCTCAAGTGCTCATGGAACATTCTCCAGGATAGATCATATCTTGGGTCACAAATCAAGCCTTGGTAAATTTAAGAAAATTGAAATTGTATCAAGTATCTTTTCCGACCACAATGCCATGAGACTAGATATCAATTACAGGAGAAGAACTGTAAAAAATACAAACACATGGAGGCTAAACAATACACTACTTAATAACGAAGTGATCACTGAAGAAATCAAAGAGGAAACAAAAAAACACCTAGAAACAAATGACAATGGAGACACGATGACCCAAAACCTATGGGAAGCAGCAAAAGTAGTTCTAAGAGGGAAGTTTATAGCAATACAATCCTACCTTAAGAAACAGGAAACAACTCAAATAAACAATCTAACCTTGAACCTAAAGCAATTGGAGAAAGAAGAACAAAAAAACCCCAAAGTTAGCAGAAGGAAAGAAATCATAAAGATCAGATCAGAAATAAATGAAAAAGAAATGAAGGAAACAATAGCAAAGATCAATAAAAGTAAAAGCTGGTTCTTTGAGAAGATAAACAAAATTGATAAACCATTAGCCAGACTCATCAAGAAAAAAAGGGAGAAGACTCAAATCAACAGAATTAGAACTGAAAAAGGAGAAGTAACAACTGACACTGCAGAAATACAAAAGATCATGAGAGATTACTACAAGCAACTCTATACCAATAAAATGGACAACCTGGAAGAAATGAGCAAATTCTTAGAAATGCACAACCAGCCAAGACTGAATCAGAAAGAAATAGAAAATATGAACAGACCAATCGCAAGCACTGAAATTGAAACTGTAATTAAAAATCTTCCAAAAAACAAAAGCCCAGGACCATATGGCTTCACAGGCAAATTCTATCAAACGTTTAGAGAAGAGCTAACACCTATCCTTCTCAAACTCTTGCAAAATATAGCAGAGGAACACTCCCAAACTCATTCTACGAGGCCACCATCACCCTGATACCAAAACCAGACAAGGATGTCACAAAGAAAGAAAACTACAGGCCAATATCACTGCTGAACATGGATGCAAAAATCCTCAACAAAATACTAGCAAACAGAATCCAACAGCACATTAAAAGGATCATACACCATGATCAAGTGGGGTTTATTCCAGGAATGCAAGGATTCTTCAATATATGCAAATCAATCAACGTGATGCACCGTGTTAACAAATTGAAGGAGAAAAACCATATGATCATTTCAATAGATGCAGAGAAAGCTTTCGACAAAATTCAACACCCACTTATGATAAAAACCCTGCAGAAAGTAGGCATAGAGGGAACTTTCCTCAACATAATAAAGGCCATATATGACAAACCCACAGCCAACATCATCCTCAATGGTGAAAAACTGAAATAATTTCCACTAAGATCAGGAACAAGACAAAGTTGCCCACTCTCACCACTCTTATTCAACATAGTTTTGGAAGTTTCAGCCACAGCAATCAGAAAAGAAAAGGAAATAAAAGGAATCTAAATCGGAAAAGAAGAAGTAAAACTGTCACTGTTTGCAGATGACATGATACTCTACATAGAGAATCCTAAAGATGCAACCAGAAAACTACTAGAGCTAATCAGTGAATTTGGTAAAGTTGCAGGATATAAAATTAATGCACAGAAATCTCTGGCATTCCTATACTGTAATGATGAAAAATCTGAAAGTGAAATCAAGAAAGCACTCCCATTTACCACTGCAACAAAAAGAATAAAATATCTAGGAATAAACCTACCTAAGGGGACAAAAGACCTGTATGCAGAAAATTATAAGACAGTGATGAAAGAAATTAAAGATGATTCAAATAGATGGATAGATATACCATGTTCTTGGATTGGAAGAATCAACATTGTGAAAATGGCTCTACTACCCAAAGCAATCTACAGATTCAGTGCAATCCCTGTCAAACTACCACTGGCATTTTTCACAGCACTAGAACAAAAAATTCACAATTTGTATGGAAACACAAAAGACCCTGAATAGCCAAAGCAATCTTGAGAATGAAAAACGGAGCTGGAGGAATCAGGCTCCCTGACTTCAGACTATACTACAAAGCTACAGTAATTAAGGCAGTATGGTACTGGCACAAAAACAGAAAGATCAATGGAACAGGATAGAAAGCCCAGAGATAAACCCATGCACATATGGTCAACTTATCTTTGATAAAGGAGGCAGGAATGTACAGTGGAGAAAGGACAGCCTCTTCAATAAGTGGTGCTGGAAAAATTGGACAGGTACATGTAGAAGTATGAGATTAGATCACTCCCTAACACCATACACAAAGATAAGCTCAAAATGGATTAAAGACCTAAATCTAAGGCCAGAAACTATCAAACTCTTAGATGAAAATATAGGCAGAACACTCTGTGACATAAATCACAGCAAGACCCTTTTTGACCCACCTCCTAGAGAAATGGAAATAAAAACAAAAGTAAATAAATGGGACCTAATGAAACTTAAAATCTTTTGCAAAGCAAAGGAAACCATAAACTAGACCAAAAGACAACCCTCAGAATGGGAGAAAATATCTGCAAATGAAGCAACTGACAAAGGATTAATCACCGCAATTTATAAGCAGGTCATGCAGCTCAATAACAAAAAAACAAACAACCCAATCCAAAAATGGGCAGAAGACCTAAGTAGACATTTCTCCAAAGAAGATATATAGACTGCCTACAAACACATGAAAGAATGCTCAACATCATTAATCATTAGAGAAATGCAAATCAAAACTACAATGAGATATCGTCTCACACCGGTCAGAATGGCCATCATCAAAAAATCTAGAAACAATAAATGCTGGAGAGGGTGTGGAGAAAAGGGAACACTCTTGCACTTCTGGTTGGAATGTGAATTGGTACAGCCACTATAGAGAGCAGTATGGAGGTTCCTTAAAAAACTGAAAATAGAACTACGATATGACCCAGCAATCCCACTACTGGGCATATACCTGAGAAAACCATAATTCAAAAAGAGTCATGTAGGGGCTTCCCTGGTGGCGCAGTGGTTGAGAGTCCACCTGCCGATGCAGGGGACACAGGTTTGTGCCCCAGTCCGGGAAGATCCCACATGCCGCAGAGCGGCTGGGCCCGTGAGCCATGGACGCTGAGCCTGCGCATCTGGAGCCTGTGCTCCGCAACGGGAGAGGCCACAACAGTGAGAGGCCCGCGTACTGCAAAAAAAAAAGAGTCATGTAGCAAAATGTTCATTGCAGCTCTATTTACAATAGCCAAGATATTGAAAGAACTTAAGTGTTCATCATCGGATGAATGGATAAAGAAGATGTGGCACATATATACAATGGAATATTAGCCATAAAAATAAACGAAATTGAGTTGTTTGTAGTGAGGTGGATGGACCTATAGTCTGTCATACAGAGTGAAGTAAGTCAGAAAGAGAAAGACAAATACCATATGCTAACACATATATATGGAATTCAAGAAAAAAAATGTCATGAAGAACCTAGGGGTAAGACGGGAATAAAGACACAGACCTACTAGAGAATGGACTTGAGGGTATGGGGAGGGGGAAGGGTAAGCTGTGACAAAGTGAGAGAGTGGCATGGACATATATACACTAACAAACGTAAAATAGATAGCTAGTGGGAAGCAGCCACATAGCACAGGGAGATCAGCTCGGTGCTTTATGACCGCCTGAATGGGTGGGATAGGGAGGGTGGGAGGGAGGGAGACGCAAGAGGGAGGAGATATGGGAACATATGTATATGTATAACTGATTCATTTTGTTATAAAGCAGAAACTAACACACCATTGTAAAGCAATTATACTCCAATAAAGATGTAAAAAAAGTTATAATATAATTTAGACAGTAAAAAAATAAATTAAAAAAAAGAATTCAAAAAGTCACATCACCAGTTCATAAATCTGACTCAGTTATAGAGTTTCCATAGAAAATGAATTGTGAAAATGAAATACCTTGCCATGCCTTATCTCTCACAATATATTCTTTATTGCCTATGAAGCCATTCTTCTGGTTAATAGTGTCAGATGTAATGTGCAGTAACATGCTTCTAAGATTGACACTACAAATAGTCTTTCAAACTACTGGGTTGTTCTTATCCATCAGTTGACACAAAAGTTTATAGGTGGCTTCTGCATAATTCATTTAGCTAGTCGGAAGTAGAAAATTCTAACAAAGAACTCTTCTTACCAAACTGTGTTCATTTCCTCCTTTACATATTTAACCTATGGTATAAGCTCTCCAAACAATAGTAAACACTTGCCTATGAGTGTAATTTTTCCAAATATAGTATCTTAAATGTGGTGTTGATTTTATCAAACTAAGTTCTTCTCAGTTTTCTCTGCTTTGTATCTCTTAACCTGCCATCCTAATTCTAATATTCATTTGATCATATATCATGCAAATCTCTAAATACCTCTTTCTTCTAAAGAGTCTGTAGCTCCTTGAAGTCAGAGACCATTTTTTGCACCTTTACAGTCCTCTTTTCTGGTATAATGTCTGGCATGTTATATCTACCCTGATGCATATTTGTTAAACAGCATTAACCAAAGGTCATTTAGCCAAAGGTGTAATCATTCAGCCAGTAATATTAGATGAAGTGAAATGGAATTAAAGCTAATCTTAAGAGAGAACACATTTAAGTCAAGATAAGTGTATCAACAGGGCTATGGCAACAGCACAGACAATATCTTAGGCTTTATACAAGCAAAAATTTATTGTTGTAGTAATAAACGACTGAAATGGCTTAATAGCAACTAAAAATTGACATTCAGGACACAGGGTCAGTGGGTCTGTTAAATAAAATAGAAATCAATTCGTAATGGATATAATGGGCTTTGTTTCACATATTTGAGCTACTTAGTTAGATCTGAGATAATATATAACAAAGAAACTGTCCTAATCTGGGTTTAGGGAAACTTCCAGAGGAGGAGCATCTGAGTTGTGATCTGAAGGATGAACGGTAGTTACTTAAGCAAATATGGAGAAAAGTCATTCCAGAGAGAACTCGTGAACTGGGAGACAACCCTACTTATTTATTTAAAGATCTAAAAGAAGGCCAGCATGTTGTGGCACAGAGAGCCAGGTGGGAAGTGAGTGCAAGATGAGGATGGAAAGGGAGGGAGGGGACAAAACGCATGCAGCTCAGTAAGCCCTACTCCCAAATATTTGTATTTCTATCCTAAGAACAAAGGGATGTCACTGAAGGGATAAGGCTAGGTTTATGATCATATTACTGTTCTGTAAAGCTCGCTCAAACCAAATTGGAAGGGACTAAGAATGGACAAGAATAGCTTTGTGCAGCACCAGTCCAGATAAGAGATAGTAGAACTGTTTATGATTAGCAGAAAGAAAGAGTAGATAGATGTAAAATATTCAGAAGGAGATAAAATCAACAGGAAATAGATATGCTACATATGAAGTATGATTCCTAAGGTTGTGGCTTGAAGAATTAATGAGATAATGATATAACTCACTGAAACTGAGAATACCAGCAGAAATTTATGTTTGAGAATGGAAGATTATAAGTCAGTTTAGCTATGTTGAATTTGAGGTGCCTTTGAGAACTGTGAAGATGGCAGTTGGATGTGGAGCTCAAAGCAGAATAATATCCTGAAATTTAAAATATTGGAGTCATTGGTCTAGGGAAAAAGTATAGGAAAGAGAAAAGAACAGGATCTAAGGCTGAATTTTGAAGAAATGCTACATATGATAAATGTTGGTAGAAGAGGATGAAACTGCAGAGATGACTGAAAGAGGTAAGAGGAAAATCAGGTATATAAGTTTGAAGTTCAGCCCCAACCATAACATACCTTAAAATCTTCATGACAATCTTAAATTCCTTTAGGACTATGTAAGCAAAAATATATATCTAGATCAAACCAGAAGTATAATTGACATGCTAAAATAAGAGAGAAAATGGAATCAATTAAAAGTCTTAATTTTCTAAAGAGTGGAATAAAAAGAATGGAAGACAAAAAAGAAAGAACAAGAGTAGCAATAGAAAACAGTAATAAATATAGTAGGTATGAACCCAGGGGTATCAGTAATCACTTACATGTCAATGTTCTAAATGCACCCATTGAGAAACAGAGACACAGAGTAGAAAGAAAAAGAAGACCTAACTGTATGTTGTCTTCAAGGAACCCACTTTAAATATAAAGGCACAGGTATATTAAAAGTAAAGAGATAGATAAAATGGGCAAAGATGTACCAATACTAACCAAAGGAAAGCTGGAGTAGTTACATTAATTTCCAACAAAATAGACCAGATCAAGAACAATTATCAGGGATAAAGAGGGACATTACATAGTGATAAGTGTATCAATTCTCCAAAGACATAATAATGCTTAAAGTGTATGCATCTAACAACAGAGCATCACACTATATGAGGCAAAAACTGAGAACTCCAAGGATAAATAGACAAATTTACTATTTCATTTGGAGACTTCAGCACTTATCTATCAGTAATTGAGAGATCCAGCAGGCAGATAATTAGTAAAATTATAGTTGAAGTGAACACCACCATCAGGACACTGGATCTAATTGACATTTATAGACTGCTTAATCCAGTAACAGCAGAATATACATTCTTTTCAAGTTCACATGGAATATTCACCAAAACAGACTGCGTTCTGGGTCATAAAACACACCTTAACAAATTTCAAAGAAAAGATATCATACAAAATATGCTCTTAGTCCATAATGGAATTAAACTATAAATCAATAAGAGAAACATAACTGGAAAATCTCAAACTATTTTGAGATTAAACTACACACTTCTGAATAACACTGGTTCAAAGAAGACGTCTCAAGAAATTTTAAAAATATTTTGAACTAAATGAAAATGGAAATACAACTTATCGAACTTTGTGGGATGCAGTGAAAGCAGTGCATAGAGGGAAATTTATAGTATTGAATGAATATACTAGAAAAGAAGAAAGATCTAAAATCGATAACAAGCTTCTACCTTAGGAGACCAGAAAAAGAAGAGAAAATTAAATACAAAATGAGCAGAAGAAAGTAAATGATAAAAATCAGAGCAGAAATCAATTAAAATAAAAACAGGAAAAATAGAGAAAATCAATGAAACAAAAAACTTATTCTTTTAAAAGATCAATAAAATTGGTCAAACCCCCTAGCCAGGATCATCAAGAATAAAAAAAAAGAAGACACAAATTACTAATATTAGAAATGGAAGAGGGACCTTCACTACTGATCCCATGGACAGTAAAAAAGGCAATAAAGGAGTACTATGAATAACTCATTCTCACAAATTTGATAACCTAGATGAAATGGACAAATTCCTTGAAAGATGTAATCTACCAAAACTCACACAAGGAAAATTTGATAATCTGAATAGGCTTATATTGATTAAAGAAATTGAGTCAATGATGAATAACCTTCCAAAACAGAAAGCACCAGGCCCAGATGGTCTTACTGGTGAATACTACCAGAGATTTAAGGAACAAAATGATACCCATTTTCTACAATCTATTCCAGAAAATAGAAACAGAAGAAATACTTCCTGACTCATTCTGTGAGACCAGCATTACCCTAATACCAAAACCAGACAAAGCTATTACAAGAAAAGAAAACTACAGACCAGTATCTCTCATGAACATATATTTTAAAATCTTCCACAAAATATTAACAAATTGAATCCACTAATATATAAAGATAATTATACACCATAACCAACTGGGATTTATCCCAGATATGTAAGGCTGGTTCAACCTTCAAAAATAAATTAGTATAATCCATTACTTTAACAAACTAAAAAAGAAATTATATAAAATAGGTGCAGAAAAATAATTTTACAAAATACAATACCCATCTATGATAAAAATTCACAGTAAACTAGGAGGAAAGGGGAACGTCCTCAGCTTTATGAAGAATATATTTTAACAACCTTATAGCTAACATCATGATGAAATGCTAACTTAATGATGAAATGCTAGGTGCTTTTCCCCTAAGAACAGGGAAACAAGGAAAGGATGTTCCTCTTTTTTTAAACTCCTCTTCAGCATTGGGCTGGAAGTCCTAACTAATGCAATGAAACAAGAAAAGAAAAGAAAAAAGACTGGGAAAGAAGATATAAAATTGTCTTTTTTTGCAGATGACATAGTTGTCTATAAAGAAAAGCCCAAAGAATTAGTTAAAAAGACCAACAACCAGCCAGTTTCCTGTAAACTTCTCCCATTCAGATTTTTTTAAAAACACTAAAAGATTTAAGGAGCTACATTAAATGTTAAGTGGGTCAAATGGTTATTTTGGGTCATTTTTACTTTTTTTTTTTTTTTGTGGTACGCGGGCCTCTCACTGTTGTGGCCTCTCCTGTTGCGGAGCACAGGCTCCGGACACGCAGGCTCAGCGGCCATGGCTCACGGGCCCAGCCGCTCTGCAGCGTGTGGGATCTTCCCGGACCGGGGCACGAACCCGTGTCCCCTGCATCGACAGGCGGACTCTCAACCACTGCGCCACCAGGGAAGCCCCATTTTTACTTTTATGTATTTCCAGGTGTTCTACAGTGAGCTTATTTAGGGGTTAAAAGTTATCTTTAACATTATATTTTTAAAATAAAATGACAAACCACAAACTGGGCAGATGTTAGCAGTAAAATAGGGCAGAGAAAAATTTAATGTCTGCAACACATAAAGAACTCTACAATTTTTTTAAATGACCCCCAGAATACACGGGCAAAGGACATGATCAAGCAACATGTAGAATATTGCAGATAGCTGGTAAACAAATAACAAAAAGAATATTCAACCTCACTGGTAGTCAAGCATATATACATTTTAAGATACCAGATTGTCCATCAAATTAATGAAGAATTTACAAAATAATATTCTGTGCTAGGATGAATTCAATGAAATAGATTCTAATTTTATACATTGCTTGTGGAATGTTAATTATTGGAGCCTTTCTGGAAATTGACTTCACTTTATGACCAAATAATGCTACATTTCAGACTCTATTCCAGGGGTGGAAATGCAGAATGCATACAAAGACTACTGCACAAAGATGTTTCTCTCAGTGTGTTTATAATAGGGTAAAACTACATTCTGAAGAGAATCCATGAATTTTAAAATATTATACATAATATTTAATAAGCCATAATTGAAAAACATTAGTGACCTCTTAATACCTTTAATGGCTGTGCTATTGAGTAAGGACAACATATGTGATGCTTACATACCAACCTTATAATTCTATTATTCACATACTTAACTATTTGGCAGTGTCATCTGATGTTACAGACTGTAACATTCACTTATAGTCTAATAGGCATATAATAAATCCTATAAAGCAAAATTTTACTGTAAAGAAGACTTATAAAAATATAAATGTCTAGCATTAAGAAAATGATTAAATTATGGTACTGCAGAATGTTAGATGGAATATAATATGCAGCCATTGAACAATTTTGTTATGAAATATTTACAGTAACATGGTAAAATATTTATATTTCAAATAGAATCTTAAACATAAAACAGATATAGTTAGGGGCTTCCCTGGTGGCACAGTGGTTAGGAGTCTGCCTGCCAATGCAGGGGACGCGGGTTCAAGCGCTGGTCCAGGAGGATCCCACATGCTGCGGAGCAAATGGGCCCGTACGCTGCAGCTACTGAGCCTGCACTCTAGAACCCGCGAGCCACGACTGCTGAGGCCCGTGCACCTGGAGCCTGTGCGCCTGGAGCCCGTGCTCTGCAACAAGGGAAGCCACCACAATAAGAAGCCCGTGCACCACAACAAAGAGTGGCCCTTGCTCACCACAACTAGAGAAAAGCCTGCGCGCAGCAACAAAGACCCAACGCAGCCAAAAATAATATAAATAATTAAAAGAAAACAGATAAGTTTTATAAGTATGCTCCCACAAAAGAACTAGAAGGAAATATGCAAGTATATTTACAGTGTCATCTCTGTATGGTAGAATTATGGATTATTTACTTAATCTGGGGTTTTTTGTACTTCCAATACTTTTCAAATTTTTTAAAATTAACATTAATGTAACAACTTAGAGAAAGTTTAAGATAACCAACCATACCACATTTTTCCCCATTAAAACATTTTTTTAAAAGTGAGGTGTTCACAAATTGTGATGGAGTACAAACTCATAGAATTTTAACTATCTTGTTATATTCTGAACCTAAAAAAAAACACCTTCTTTATACTGTCTTTCCAGAAAGACCAAAAAATTCAAACAGCTTCTTTAGATGGCTGGGCAAATAGCATTAAATTGTAGTTTCTAAATAAGTGTTAATCTATCTAGAGTAATTCTAGACAGTTAAATGGGTTCACACACTAAGATCCTTTAGGTTTAGCAATTTAATGTTCAGGCCATAAGCTAATTATTCAGTGTCTGTTTACTTATAATTACACTATTCAGTATTACAGGGGAAAAGATCTCCGTAAAGGTCCCACATACATTTTATTGCACCTTAGTGATTATCCCATGTAAACATTGTTATATTTATTCATATGAAACAGAGGAATTGTTCAACTGGACTCACTACTATGATAAAGTATGACATTAAGCAAACTCAAGCATATTTTTATTTCATTGGAAACCATATATTTGCTTCTTCAAAAATGCTGTTTTGTTTGTCATATGTTTTTCAGGAATATTAAGTGGATCTATAATTGTCCCACCCATTAAATAAGATAACTCTGAAAGCCCTTAGTGCTCTATTTCATAATTATTAGATGCTTGATAAATGTTTATTGAATGAATGAGTGAATTAGGGAATGAAAGAATGAAAGGCACCGTCCTTCTTTCCTTTTCTTTTGAATCCAAACAAAGCTTAATATTAGTAACAAAAAAAAGGTGAATCAACTAAAGATTTAATTTTGTTTATACAGAGAGTAAAGTAATACATTGATAAATGTATTATGTGTTATATTACATATGATATAATTATATGCATATGTTAATTGAAATATAGAGTACATTTTAATTCTCACATCCTAAATTTTGTTTTAATATAGGGACCACGAGGACTGCAAGGTGATGCTGGACCTCCTGGAGAAATGGGTGCTGAGGTAATTTTTCTTGGGGCTCTTTCTTGTTAGTTCATCAATACTCAGTACTTTTTGTAAGACTCCTCTTAAAGTTAAGTTGATATCTTAGGTATATATATTTTGAAGAATAATTTTATAGTGTTTTGTTTCATATTCAGGAAATAAAACCTAAAATTCTATTAAAACCAGGGATGACTGTTGTATGAACCAAATTTTATGCATATAAAATTCCCTTAACAGTTCATTTAAATGACAGAACAAAAAGTGAATAAAACGTTCCCTTCAATGATTTAGAGTTAACTTTGATAACCCTTCACTCCATTATAGAAGAATATTGAAAAGTGACTCTTATTCAAGATATATTTTAGAATAATAAACCATACTTGTTATAATTATAAAATCCAATTACTTCATTTCTTTTGTTTGTTAACTTTAGTGCTAAAAAATTAGGCATAAATTCTCTCCTCCCTTGGCTTCTGTGAAACTGCTCCCTCTTGATTCTGCTTTTTACCTTCTGATTAGCCTCAGTCTTGATGGGAAGCTGTCCTTCCTCTTCCTCAGCTTACAATCATAGTATCACATAGACTTTAATTACCAGTATTATTCTGATAGCTCTAGCTTGATAGCTCTAACTGATGCCTCTCTCCTTGGGGCTCCAGTTATTGATTTCCTGTTGTCTTTTATGTATGCACCTAGGTATCCCACAAACATCTCAAATTCAAAATATATAAACCAAGCACATCGCTTTCCCACTGTTTTTCCTCTTTTTATTCTCATCTCACTGAAAGATATCCCTTATGCCCAGTAACCCCAAACTGAGAGTCATCCTAGACTCCCCTTCCTTCAATCAGCTCTTTTCCCTGTGAATAAGCTCCCACTAATGTCTCACCTCCATCCTTTCCTTTCCGTCCCCATTGCCGGTGCTCCAGTCCTCTGCTCTAATTCCATGTCTCCTCCAACTGCCATTATTCCTTAGCTACTTGTGGCCAGTTTACCTTTGTCATATCATTCTTGTCCTTGAAATTTTTCAGTGGCTCTCATAGCCTTTAATAAAATGCCAATTTCTTAACATGATAATGTCCTGCATTGTCTAATGTCTGCAGACCTTTTCAACCACATTCCAATACAACTTTTCTCCTCCTCTAATTCCACGATTATGCCATGCTTTCTTGCTGTGTACTGTGTATCCACTGGGAGTCCAAGGGTGGCTGAGATATGGTCCCTGACTCCTTTAGCAGTTTATAATCTATTCCAGAAGATAATCATGTAAAAGCTCATTATACTTCTGTTAGACCCAATGATGGAGACATTCACAGGGCATTATAAGAGTACAGCAATGGGTATGTAACCTTACCTGGATAAGGGGAAAAAGACTTGTCTCCATTGAGGCAGGAGGAGGGTAATGAGTTTTAAGGAATGAGTATGAGTTAGCCATATGAAAAGAGGGAATAAGGATATGGCGATTCCAGAAAAAGGGGTAGTATGAGTAGGAACATGCAAACATGAGGCCGTATGGATTCTTTGATGCTTAAAGTCAAAACAAGGAGTGATGATAGATGAAATTACAGAGAAATGGTTAGATCAAACGAAAAATCTTATATACTCTGTTAAGAAGCTTGAACTTTTCATCTTACGGGCTACAGTAAGTCATTGTGAGGTAGGCATAGGGCAATGATAAAGTCAGATTTGTATTTTTGGAAGATCATTTTAGCAGTCTCAGGGAAGATGTATTTGAGAAGACAAGAGTGCAGACATATATACCTTCTAAAAGGCTGTTACACTCAACTAGTTAAGAAACAATGGAGGTCCGAACTAAAGTAGTCAGCATAAGTAAGAAGGGGATGTATTTGAGAAATGTTTGTTACATAAATTCTGGAGAACCTGCATATTTGTGGGATATGGAAAGTAAATGGGAAAGAGAAGTCAAAAATTATTTCCAGAGTTCAACAGGATGGATGGCAATATCCTTTCCTGAGACAAGAAAAGAAGAATGTTAGTCATAATCTGCCTCTCTGCCCAAGGTAAATGGTTAACAGGTAGCAGACCTTGGCTTTAAATCCACATCTGATTCAAAAGCCAATGCTGAAAACCTATACTATGCCACATCCATCCTCTGAGTCTACAAAAAGCAGAGGAAAGTCATACCTCATAACTTGACATTTTTTTTTTAACAGGGTAGGAGACAAGAATCTGTCATGATAAGGAGTAGGGGTTGAGCATATTTTCTATTGAGGAAAATATGCTGGTTTAGAATAGTGGTTGAGGATAATGGAAGAGGGAAATGACTAAAGACATGTAAAAGCAGATATACCTTATTAAAAGTAAAACTGAAGTAGGAGACTTTGAATTTGCATTATATTAATAATAATGATGTTAATACTAGGTAACAACTTCAGAGAACTTTCTATGTTCCTAGCAGTATTTATGTACTGTACCATATTAATGAATTCTCACAATACCCCATGAGGTAATGCAATTATCCTCATTCTACAGATGAGGAAACTAAGCCATGAAATGGTTAAGCAACTTGTTCAAGAGCAATAGCTGTGCAATAGTAGTGCAATAGCAATAGTAGTGGTAGAGCCCACATTTAAATTTAGGCAGTCTCTCTCTGCAACCCATTCTCTTAGTCACTATGCCTCTCAATATGTAATGAAGCCACTTTGCACAAGAGTGTAATTTTTCCATTGATGTTCAACTGGGAATAGAAATGGAGAAGGCAATTTAAAGTGCTAATCCAAGATTGGCATAAGAAAAGAGATACCACAGAGATCAGAAGATCAACTATTGGATTTAGCCTAAGAATAAAAGAAGCCGAGAGGAGCTGACAGATTGGGCGAAACTGGGGAATAGACGAGGTCTAGGGAATTAAAAGCAATTTTGATGTGGAAGAAGTCCTGAGAGAGTTGGAATTCTCTCTTGAGAGATAATTTTAACCTTAGGTTAGGATATTAAATTCTATCATTTCTGAGGCAGAGCAGAAACTCAGGCAGTCTCACTTCGTAGTCCTTCCTCTTAAGTACTGTAATACACTGCCTCTTATAACAGTAAAGTCACAAAGGTAACCAACAGAAAATTTTAAATAATATAACTATTTAAAAATTGGTGAAATGATGATAAAAAGGAGGGAGTTTTAAGGGAACTAAACTTTTAGCAAGGTAATACATCAAGAATTAGAGGTAGATTTCTTGGTTATAGAAATAACCATTAAGAGAACTAAAAACAAATTGTTTTATAAAGTAGTTGCCTCTGAGGAATGGGGCTGGGGCTTTTCATTATAAGTCCATCTGTACTATTATGCCTGTATAGCTTTTATTTTGGAAAAAGCAAAGCGAGTCTGGATTGTGGAAGCTGAGTCAAAATGGAAAATTGAACTTCTCATCTAAAATACTGTAGCAACGTAAGAGATATTTTAATCTCTAATAATTATTAGGAAGGTTATCACCCATGGATCAGAACTATTGAGGAATCCCTGGAAGACAGAAAGCAAACAGGAAACTTCTGGTCAAGATAGTATCATAGGTTAATGGCTTTAAACTACCCCTCTACTCTGAAAACATGGGGATTATAGAATGCATATGTATGTATTTATAATTGTGTGTGTATAAGTACACATACATACATACACACACATAGAGTAAGAGAAGAGAGTGAGGAAGTAGAGAAGGGAGAGGCAGGCAGAATATTCTCAACAACAAGATAAATGTCTCCAAGAGAAAAAATAAATAAAACAATACAACAGCAATTATAGGAGCTCGAAGCTTATAAATAGCCAGAGGTTGCAAGAAGTTATATGTTTTCAAGATAAAAGCTTCAACCAAAATCTTCCCAACTGGACCCACCCATGAAAGGGGCGTGGGAAAAAAATGCCGTATATATATAATTCATATCTTCTTTGTGTGTTATATTTTATAAAACCAATAAAGAAAATGGAATTTTTTTCAAGAAGTGTATTCCAAGAGGGATCAACATAAATAGATGGGAAGAATAAAAAGTGAAAAACACAGAGAATAGTAAGGGTATGAGGGTAGAAAATTAGAAGAGGAAATGGGAAGTAGTTTGTCTTGACCAAAGATTAAAGGACAAGAGGAAGGATTAGAAGAAACTGGTCTAAGCAGTCCTGATTTCTGGTGATGTTGTTTTAGCATTTGAACTGTTAAACGGTCCCAGAAATTATCTGGTCTTACGCCATGATATTTATAAAGGAGCAGCAAAAATCCTTTCCTGGACATAGATATCCCATCCTTGGACTGAAAATTACTTCCATCTTCTTATGAGGTTGTTATTGCCTTTATGTTGGTGAAGGAATGTTTACAAACAATGTGTCAAATCATTCTATTCTAGGGACCTTCAGGTATTGAGGGAGAATCTGGTCTGCAAGGAGAGCCAGGTGCAAAGGTAACCTTCCTAAATAGTAAAGGAGGTCTCTAAACTTTCACCATTGACTCCCCGATGTTTGCAATATTTTGGCAAACAGCCACCATCTTGGAAGCAGGTAAAGGACAGCAGATAAAAATGGATAGTGTTCTCAAATGAGTCAGAATAAAATATTACTGAGAAAAAAATATTATTTGTCTCTCTATATATGCAGATAAGTATGTGTGTGTATATCTATACACACACACATATATATATATACGGTTATATATGGGAGGGAATACAAATGAAAAAGCAAAATATTATAAATAAATTAATCTGAAGAAAAGGAAAAAATAGTGTTTTGGAACTCCTGTCTTCATGATATACCCTCCATAACTATTAGACATGCAGTTTTAGTAGAAAAGAGTTTAATCTTTCCCTTTGTTTCTTCAGGGAGATGTTGGACCTGCAGGCAGTGTTGGAGTGACTGGGGAGCCAGGGTTACGGGTACGTGCCTACTAGAAACCATTTTAATGCACTGGCCCTCCTATTTTAGAGACTCAAGCCTCAGCCTAAAGACTTCAAAGATTGTATAATAAACTTTTCTGGTGCATTATAGAAAATATTTGTCTTTATTTTATAATTTCAAAAGCTGCATGCTAAACCCTGTTCACATTGTAATTTAGTAGCATTGAGAGTCCTAACCACACACATCCTTTTTCTCAGAATCAGATGTACTCAGCAGAATCCTTGCCAAATGTGTGGAGTCACTGTGATTGTCACTAATGTTGGCATGAAGAAGAAATTCACAAATACTAGTGATCAACTCTTATGCTATTTCCGGACCTAACAAGACAGACAGACATTGAAATCTAAATTGTGTTTAGAAAAACAGCAACAAAAAACTAGAGTCATGCCAGGTTAACAACATTCAAAGAAATAATTGTAGATTTTTGTAGACAAACACAATTGTAGATAATTGTGTTGAGGTAGCTTACAGAAGTTATTCTAATATAGACAGTGGTTAATTTAAGCTGTGGTAAGTTTTTTTCCAAGATAACAGGGACCAAGATAATTTTAAGAGACATTTGTTTACTGAAAGGTAAAGTTGGGAGATGTATTTTGCATTCGATTTCTTTCTTGTTCATTTTCCTTTTTTTTTCAGGGGGGTGGGAAGTATGAGGTCAGGGTAATGGAAGTGTCAGCAGTTGGAGCAATGAGCAACTGTGAAGACACACTGATTAATTTACTTGTAAATAGTTCAGGTGGCAAGAGAGCCAGTACTTCTTGAATAGCTTCATAAATTGTGGCTCTACATTTCTACAAGTTCTGTGTCTAGAAGACAGCTTCCAAATATACCAGGGCCTTGATAGTCACCTCTTCTCTGTAAGGGAGAAAATACAGACCTTAAAAATCCGGTACACTGATTTTAACTGAATTAAGTCGTATTAATCCATGTAAATTAAGAAAAGCAAGATACTATAATTTTATGAAATTCAGTATTTACAGTCTTTGAACTAAGAAACATAGGTATAGCTGTCTAAATATCCAAAGCTATCAAATGAATACATATTACCTTTAATTATCTAAAAGTTATTAATATTCTGAGACCATCTTGTGTTTGAATAACAGTGCTATGACTCTTTAAATCATCTTCAGAGTTATTCCAGGCAAATTAAATCATGTTCATTATACTTTCAAATACTCCTTATAAATAAAGTAGAAGTAGGAATAAATGTATATAAACCTGCTACTTCTATAGATACCAGGGGCAAAAAATGAATTTAGATAAATGATTTTAGCGAAATAATAAATCTTACATTTCTGCTACCAAATAGGGTGAACCAGGAGCTGCTGGAGAAGAAGGTCTCCAGGGTAAAGATGGAATAAAGGTAAATTATACTCTTAACATTATGATTAAGGTAGATGTTTTTGAGAAATCTTTCAAATATTAAACGTAATTTTTTATGTGGCAACAAAAATCTCTTATTGCGTGGCATAATTATTTTACTACTTTCCCTTTCTCAAAAAGTTTTACTGTGTTACAGGGGAACCCAGGAGGAAGGGGACTTCCTGGAGAGGATGGAGAAAAAGGAGAGACAGGCTTACCAGGGACCACAGGGTCCCTGGGCGGACCAGGTGTAATGGGTCCTCCGGTGAGTACTGCTGGGTTCAATACTCACTGAACTCAGTCCTCTACACACCCACACCCACACACACAAGTGTGAGCCATACACACACATTCTTGTCTCCCTTATATGTCCATTTGGTATTTGAAGGTGTGGAACTATGGCTTGAGTAAAGAACAAACCAGGGACTAATTATCAGCCTTCCTAACATCCAAGGAAAAAAGATACTTTTCCCATGTGTCACACATGCTATTGAACTTCTTCATTTTTTTCTCACTTTATTGCGACATAATTGACATGTATTATATAAGTTATATAAGTTTACAGTGCATGACCTGTTGATTTTTTGTGCACAAATATTGCTAAATGATTCCCATAGTAAGTTCAGTTAGCACATCTATCACCTCACACAGTTGCCCTTTTGTGTGTGGTGAGAATTTTTAAGAGTTACTGTCTTAGCATCTTTCAGGTACACAATACAGTGTTGTTAACTATAGTCACCATGCTGTACATTAGATCTCCAGAACTTATTCATCTTATAACTGGAAATTTGTACCCTTTGACCACCTTCACCTATTTTCCCCATCTCTTCATCCCTGGCAACACCAAACAACTCTGTTTCTATGAGTTCTTATGAGTTTCGTTAGGTAACACATATTCATGAGATCATACAGTATTTGTGTTTCTCTGACTTATTTCACAAGCATAATGCTTTCAAGGTCTATCCATGTTGTTTCAAATGGCAGAATTTCCTTCTGTTTATGACTGAATAATATTACATTGTATACATAGAGAACATATATGTGTGTGTGTATATGATCACATTTTTTCAAATATTAGTTGACCTTATATGCATGGGTTTATCTCTGGGCTCTTGATTCTGTTCTTTTGGTCTATATGTCTGTTTTAATGCTGGTACCGTACTGTTTTGGTTAATATAGTTTTGTATTGATAAAGTCTGAAATTAGGAAGTGTGATGCCTCCAGCCTTGTTCTTCTTAAGATTGTTTTAGCTATTTGGTGTCTTTTATGGTTCAATGAAAATTTTAGAATTGCTTTTTTCTATTTTGATAAAAAAAACCTGCCTGGAATCTTGATAGGGATTATACTGAATCTATAGATTGCTTTGGATAGTACGCACATTTTAACAATATGTGAAAATGAGATTTTTTCCACTTATTTGTATTTTCTTGAGTTTCTTTCATCAGTGTCTTCTAGTTTTCAGTGTATAGATATTTTACCTCCTGGGTTATATTTATTCTAAGTATTTTATTGATTTTGATACTATTATAAATGGGATTATTTTCTTTATTTCTTTTTCAGATAATTTGTTGTTAGTGTGTGGAAATATGACTGGGTTTTAGTAGGTTGATTTTGTATCCTGCAACTTTATTGAAATCATTTATTAATGCTAACAGTTTTGTGGTACAGTCTTCAGAGTTTTCTGTATATTAAGATGTCACCTGCAAATAGACATGGTTTTACTTCTTCCTTTCTAACTTGGATGCCTTTTATTTCTTTTTCTTGCCCAATTGCTCAAGCTTGGACTTCCAGTCACACTTGCCATGTTCCTGATCTTGGAGGAAAAGCTTTTTTTGAGTATGATGTTAGCTGTGGGTTTTTCATATATGGCTTTTATTACGTTGAGGTACATTCCTTCTATACCCAATTTGTTGAGACGTTTTATCATGAAATGTTGTTGAATTTTTTCCAGGCCTTTTCTGCATTTATTCAGCTGATCGTATGTTTTTTTCTTTAATTCTGGGAATGTGGTACATCACATTGACTGATTTGCAGATTTTTGAGTCATCTTTGCATACCTGGAATAAATCCCACTTGATCATGGTGTGTGGTCCTTTTAATATGCTATTGAATTCAGTTTGCTAGTATTTTGTTGAGAATTTTTGCATCTCTATTTGTCAGGGATATTGGCTGGCCTGAATTTTTTTTTCTTGTAGTATCCTTATCTGGCTTGGCATCAGAGTAATGCTGGCCTTGTAAAATGTCTTTGGGTGTATTCCTTCTTCAAAATTTTGGGAAAATTTGAGAAAGTTTAGCATTAATTCTTCTTTAAATGTTTGATATGATTCAGCAGTGAAACCATTTGGTCCTGGGCTTTTCTTTGTTGAGAGGTTTTTCACTACTGATTCAATCTCCTTAGTCATTGGTCTTTATAGATTTTCTATTTCTTCATGATTCAGTCTTGGTAGGTAGTATCTTTCTATTTCTCCATTTCTTCTAGGTTTTCAATTTGCTGGCAAATAATTGTATGTAGTAGTCTCTTATGATCCTTTTTCTTTTTGTGGTATCCTTTATGTCTCCTCTTTCATTTCTAACTTTGAGTCCTCTCGGTGAGTTTGGCTAAAGGTTTGTCAATTTTGTTTATCATTTTTTTTCTGACAGTTCAGATAATTTTTTTTTCATATTGTTAAGTCCATAAGCTTTATTTTTTAAACATCTTTATTGGCATATAATTGCTTTACAATGGTGTGTTAGTTTCTGACATATAACAAAGTGAATCAGCTATACATATACATATATCCCCATATCTCCTCCCTCTTCCATCTCCCTTCCACCCTCCCTATCCCACCCCTCTAGGTGGTCACAAAGCACCGAGCTGACCTCCCTGTGCTATGTGGCTGCTTCCCACTAGCTATCTGTTTTACATTTGGTAGTGTATATTTGTCCATGCCACTCTCTCACTTTTTCACAGCTTACCCTTCCCCCTCCCCATGTCCTCAAGTCCATTCTCTACATCTACATCTTTATTCCTGTCCTGCCCCTAGGTTCTTCAGAACCATTTTTTTTTTTAGATTCCATATATATGTGTTAACATACGGTATTTGTTTCTCTCTTTCTGACTTACTTCACTCTGTATGACAGACTCTAGGTCCATCCACCTCACTTCAAATAACTCAATTTCGTTTCTTTTAATGGCTGAGTAATATTCCATTGTATATATGTGCCACATCTTCTTTATCCATTCATCTGTCGATGGACACTTAGGTTGCTTCCATGTCCTGGCTATTGTAAATACAGATGCAAAAATAGTTCTAAAAGGGAAGTTCATAGTGATAAATTCCACATTAGAAAAAGGGAAAGACCTCAAATAAGTAACCTAACTTTACTCTTCAAGGAAGTGGAAAAAGAAGAACAAAACAAGGCCAAAGTTAGCAAGAAGGAAGTGATAAAGATTAGAGCAGGAATAAGTGAAATAGAGGATAGGAAAACAATAGAAAAAATTAATAAGAGTTGGTTTTTAAAAATGATAAACATTGGAAGTTGTACACCATCATTCACACTGTAAGACCCTAACATGAAACTGTAGCCAAAAGGTCTAACAGCACTGTTGGGTGTATAGGCATGTACATACATGGCCACTCTGTCTGCAAGATGCTTTAGTGGAATGTTATATCCAAAGTTAGATCTAAAGTTGGAAGCCTCTTCTCTTGTAATGTCTGCTAAAGAACAAGCATCTGCCAACAAACCTACTACTGCCATTCCAACATGCCAATCAACATTAAAAAGTCATTTGTGGGCTTCCCTGGTGGCGCAGTGGTTGAGAGTCTGCCTGCTGATGCAGGGGCCCCGGTTCATGCCCGGTCCGGGAAGATCCCACATGCCGTGGAGCGGCTGGGCCCGTGAGCCATGGCCGCTGAGCCTGCGCGTCCGGAGCCTGTGCTCCGCAACGGGAGAGGCCACAGCAGTGAGAGGCCCTCGTACCGCAAAAAAAAAAAAAAAAAAAGTCGTTTGTTAGCACCTTCTTCATAAAATTTAGAAAGGACTAATTTTTCTACCCCAAAGACAGCGCCATCTTTACATCTGATTCCAATAGCTGTACCACTATTTTCCACAGGCTTCATAGCATACTCAACTTGAAAAACTCTCCCATCAGGAGAGAATGTAGAGACTGACAGGTCATACCCAGTGCCGATTGAGCTCATCGTGCTAAAACCACTGGGACACCTAGGGCTTCAGGGTCTGAGGAATATTTTTTAATTTCCATGTATTTGTGAGTTTTATAACTTTTCTCTCCTGTTGTTGATTTCTAGTTTCATACCATTGTGGCTGGAAAGTTACTTGATATAATTTCTATCTAACTGTATTTATAGAGACTTGTATTGTGGCCTTACATATGATCTATCTACAGAAATGTTCCATGTGAACATTTTTTGAGAAGAATGTGTATTCTGCTACTGTTGGATGGAATGTTCTTTATATGTCCATTACGTCTGTTTGGCCTGTAGTGTTGTTCAAATCTTCTGTTTCCTTATTAATTTTCTGTCTGGAAGATGTAGCCATTTTAGAGAGTAGGATATTAAAGTCCCCAAACAAGATAGTATTGCTGCTGATTTCTCCTTTTGTTTCTGTTAGTATTTACTTTATATATTTAGATACTCCAAAGTTTGGCACATAAATATTTATAATTATTGTATATTATCAATTAATTGACCCATTTATCATTATTAATGACCTTCCTTATCTCTTGTTACTGTTTTCAGCTTAAAATCTATTTTATCTGATATAAGTATAGCTATCCCTGCTTTCTTTTTGTTATCATTTGCTTGAAATATCTTTCCTCATCCCTTCCCTCTCAGTCTTTGTGTGTCCTTCAAGCTTAAGTGAGTCTCCTGTAGGCAGCATATAGCTGGGTCTCTTTTTTTAAATCCTTTCAGCCATTCTGTCTTTTGATTGGATAAGTTAATCCATTTACAATTAAAGTAATTATTGGTAAGTAAGGACTTCCTATTGCCATTGTGCTCATTGTTTGCTGATTCTTTTACAGACTCTTACTTCATTGCTTCCTCACTTGCCCTTTTCCTTTGTGATTTTTGGACTTTTGTAGCAGTGTGCCTTGAATCCTTTATCATAATCTTGTGTATCTACTACACGTTTTTCCTTTGTGGCTCACATAAAATACATTACAATTCTAACACCATAGTTTAAGCAGATAAAATTTAACTTTGATATCTTACAGAAACTTTATGTGTTTAATTCTTTCTCCCCGCTCACATTTTAGGTTACTGATGTTACAGTTTAATCTTTTTGTATTCTTTATCCAATAACAAATTATTGTAGTTATGGTTATTTTTGTTGTTCTTGTTTTTGTTTATGTTTTTGTTTTCTAAAATAATGGGTTCATTGAGATGTAATTCACATATACCATAAAATTCACATGTTTAAAGTGTACAATTTAGTGGTTTATAGTACATTCACAAAGTTGTGCAATCGTTACGACTATCTAATTCCAGAACATTTTCATCATGCCAAAAACAAACCCTGTACCCATTACCAGTCATTCCCCATTCTCCCCTTCCCCTACCCTCTGGCAACCACTAATTTACTCTCTGTCTCTGTAGATTTTCCTATTCTGGACTATGATTAACCTTTTGAAGTGTAAAAAAGAATTCTTTCTTTCTTTCTTTTTTTTTTTTTTACAACCCACCCCCCGCCGCTTTCCCCCCTTGGTGTCCATACATATGTTCTCTATATCTGTGTCTCAATTTCTGCCCTGCAACCGGCTCACCTGTACCATTTTTCTAGGTTCCACATATATGCATTAATATACAATATTTGTTTTTCTCTTTCTGACTTACTTCACTCTGTATGACAGTCTCTAGATCCATCCATGTCTCTACAAATGACCCAATTTCGTTCCTTTTTATGGCTGAATAATATTCCATCGTATATATGTACCACATCTTCTTTATCCATTCGTCTGTCGACGGGCATTTAGGTTGTTGCCATGACCTGGCTATTGTAAATAGTGCTGCAATGAACATTGGGGTGCATGTGTCTTTTTATTTTAATTTAATTTATTTTTTTATACAGATTATTATTAGTCATCCATTTTATACACATCAGTGTATACATGTCAATCCCAATCTCCCAATTCATCATACCACGACCCCCCAGCCCTGCTGCTTTTCACATGTGTCTTTTTGAATTATGGTTTTCCTAGGGTATATGTCCAGTAGTGAGATTGCTGCATCATATGATAGTTCTATTTTTAGTTCTTTAAGGAACCTCCATACTGTTCTCCATAGTGGCTGTATCAATTTACATTCCCAACAGTGCAAGAGGGTTCCCTTTTCCCCACACCCTCTCCAGTATTTGTTGTTTGTAGATTTTCTGATGATGCCCATTCTAACTGGTGTGAGGTGATACCTCATTGTAGTTTTCATCTGCATTTCTCTAATAATTAGTGATGCTGAGCAGCTCTTCATGTGCTTCTTGGCCATCTGTATGTCTTCTTTGGAGAAATGTCTGTTTAGGTCTGCTGCCCATTTTTGAATTGGGTTGTTTGTTTTTTTAATATTGAGCAGCATGAGCTGTTTATATATTTTGGAGATTAATCCTTTGTCTGTTGATTCATTTGCAAATATTTTCTCCCATTTTGAGGGTTGTTTTTTCATCTTGTTTATGGTTTCCTTTGCTGTGCAACAGCTTTGAAGTTTCAATAGGTCCCATTTCTTTATTTTTCTTTTTATTTCCATTACTCTAGGAGGTGGATCAAAAAAGATCTTGTGGTGACTTATGTCAAAGAGTGTTCTTCCTATGTTTTCCTCTAAGAGTTTTATAGTGTCTGGTCTTACATTTAGGTTTCTAATCCATTTTGAGTTTATTTTTGTGTATGGTGATAAGGAGTGTTCTGTCCAGTTTTCCCAGCACCACTTGTTGAAGAGACTGTCTTTCCTCCATTGTATATCCTTGCCTCCTTTGTCATAGATTAGTTGACCATAAGTGAGTGGGTTTATCTCTGGGCTTTCTATCTTGTTCCATTGATCTATATTTCTGTTTTTGTGCCAGTACCATATTGTCTTGATTACTGTAGCTCTGTAGTATAGTCTGAAATCAGGGAGTCGGATTCCTCCAGCTCCGTTTTTTTCACTCAAGACTGCTTTAGCTATTTGGGGTCTTTTATGTCTCCATACAAATTTTAAGATTTTTTGTTCTAGTTCCGTAAAAAATGCCATTGGTAATTTAATAGGGATTGCATTGAATCTGTAGATTGCTTTGGGTAGTATAGTCACTTTCACAATATTGATTCTTCCAATCCAAGAACCTGGTATATCTCTCCATCTGTTGGTATCATCTTTAATTTCTTTCATTAGTGTCATAGTTTTCTGCATACAGGTCTTTTGTCTCCCTAGGTAAGTTTATTCCTAGGTATTTTATTCTTTTTTTTTTTTTTTTTTTTTTTTTTGCTGTACGCAGGCCTCTCACTGCTGTGGCCTCTTCCGTCGTGGAGCACAGGCTCCGGATGCGCAGGCTCAGTGGCCACAGCTCACGGGCCCAACCTCTCCGCGGCATGTGGGATCTTCCCAGACCAGGGCACGAACCCGTGTCCCCTGCATCGGCAGGCAGACTCTCAACCACTGCGCCACCAGGGAAGCCCAATTCTTTTTGTTGCAGTGGTAAATGGGAGTGTTTCCTTAATTTCTCTTTCAGATTTTTCATCATTAGTGTATAGGAATGCAAGAGATTTCTGTGCATTAATTTTGTATCCTGCAACTTTACCAAATTCATTGATTAGCTCTAGTAGTTTTCTGGTGGCATCTTTAGGATTCTCTCTCTATAGTATCATGTCATCTGCAAACAGTTACAGTTTTACTTCTTCTTTTCCAATTTGTATCCATTTTATTTCTTTTTCTTCTCTGATTGCCATGGCTAGGACTTGCAAAACTATGTTGAACAGTAGGGGTGAGAGTGGACATCCTTGTCTTGTTCCTGATCTTAGAGGAAATGCTTTCAGTTTTTCACCATTGAGAATGATGTTTGCTATGAGTTTGTCATATATGGCCTTTATTATGTTGAGCTAGATTCCCTCTATACCCAAATATGAGAATTTTTATCATAAATGGGTGTTGAATTTTGTCAGAAGCTTTTTCTGCATCTACTGAGATGATCATATGGTTTTCCTTCTTCAGTTTGTTAATATGGTGTATCACATTGATTGATTTGCATATATTGAAAAATCCTTGCATGCCTGGGGTAAACCCCCCTCGATCATGGTGTATGATCCTTTTAATGTGTTGTTGGATTCTGTTTGCTAGTATTTTCTTGAGGATTCTTGCCTCTATATTCATCAGTGATATTGTTGTGTAATTTTCTTTTTTTGTAGTATCTTTGTCTGGTTTTGGTATCAGGGTGATGGTGGCCTCATAGAATGAGTTTGGGAGTGTTCCTTCCTCTGCAAATTTTTGGAAGAGTTTGAGAAGGATGGGTGTTAGCTCTTCTCTAAACGTTTGATAGAATTCACGTGTGAAGCCATCTGGTCCTGGACTTTTGTTTGTTGGAAGATTCTTAATCACAGTTTCAATTTCATGACTTGTGATTGGTCTGTTCATATTTTCTATTTCTTCCTTGTTCAGTCTTGGAAGGTTATATCTTTCTAAGAATCTGTCCATATCTTCCAAGTTGTCTATTTTATTGGCAGAGTGTTGATTGTAGTAGTCTCTTAGGATGCTTTGTATTTCTGCGGTCTGTTTAAACTTCTCCTTTTTCATTTCAATTTTATTGATTTGAGTCCTCTCCCTCTTATTCTTCATGAGTCTGGCTAATGGTTTATCAATTTTGTTTATCTTCACAAAGAACCGGGTTTAAGTTCTACTGATCTTTTCTTTTGTTTTCTTTGTTTCTATTTCATTTAATTCTGCTCTGATCTTTATGATTTCTTTCCTTCTGCTAACTTTGGGTTTTGTTTGTTCTTATTTCTCTAGTTCCTTTACGAGTAAGGTTAGATTGTTTATTTGAGATTTTTCTTGTTTCTTGAGGTAGGCTTGTATAGCTATAAACTTCCCTCTTAGAACTGCTTTTGCCACATCCCAGAGGTTTTGGATCATCGTGTTTTCATTGTCATTTGTCTCTAGGTATTTTTTGATTTCTTCAGTTACCTCTTGGTTTAGTAATATATTGTTTAGCCTCCATGTGTTTGTATTTTTTACAGATCTTCTCCTGTAATTGATTTCTATTCTCATAGCCTTGTGGTCAGAAAAGATGCTTGATATGATTTCAACTTTCTTAAATTTACTGAGGCTTGATTTATGACCCAACATGTGATCTATCCTGGAGAATGATCTGTGCAGACTTGAGAAGAAAGTGTAATCTGCTGTTTTTGGATGGAATGTCTTATAAATATCAACTAAATCTCTCTGGTGTGTTGTGTCATTTAACGCTTGTGTTTCCTTATTAATTTTCTGTTTGTATGATCTGTCCATTGGTTTGAGTGAGGTGTTAAAGTCCCCCACTATTATTGTGTTATTGTCGATTTCCTCTTTTAGAGATGTTAGCTGTTGCCTTATGTATTGAGGTGCTCCTATGTTGGGTGCATATATATTTATAATTGTTATATCTTCTTCTTGGATTGATCCCTTGATCATTATATAGTGTCCTTCCTTGTCTCTTGTAACATTTTAAAGTCTATTTTATCTGATAAGAGTATTGCTGCTCCAGCTTTCTTTTGATTTCCATTTGCATGGAATATCTTTTTCCATCCCCTCACTTTCAGTCTGTATGTGTCCCTAGGTCTGAAGTGGGTCTCTTGTAGACAGCATGTATATATAGGTCTTGTTTTTGTATCCATTCAGCAAGCCTGTGTCTTTTGGTTGGAGCATTTAATCCATTCACGTTTAAGGTAATTATCCATATGTATGTTCCTGTTACCATTTTCTTAATTGTTTTGGGTTTGTTTTTGTAGGTCCTTTCCTTCTCTTGTGTTTCCCACTTAGAGAAGTTCCTTTAGCATTTGTTTTAGAGCTGGTTTACTGGTGCTGAATTCTGTTAGCCTTTGCCTGTCTGTAAAGCTTTTGATTTCTCCATCGAATCTGAATGAGATCCTTGCTGTGTAGAGTAATCTTGGTTTTAGATTCTTCCCTTTCATTACTTTAAGTGTATCATGCCACTCCCTTCTGGCTTGTAGAGTTTCTGCTGAGAAATCAGCTGTTAACCTTATGGGAGTTCCCTTGTATGTTATTTGTTATTTTTCCCTTGCTGCTTTCAATAATTTTTCTTTGCCTTTAATTTTTGCCAATTTGATTACTGTGTGTCTAGGCATGTTTCTCCTTGGATTTATCCTGTATGGGATTCTCTGCGCTTCCTGGACTTGGGTGGCTATTTCCTTTCCCATGTTAGGGAAGTTTTCGACTATAATCTCTTCAAATATTTTCTTGGGTCCTTTCTCTCTCTCTTCTCCTTCTGGGACCCGTATAATGCAAATATTGTTGCATTTAATGTTGTCTCAGAAGGCTCTTAGACTGTCTTCATTTCTTTTCATTCTTTTTTCTTTATTCTGTTCCACAGCAGTGAATTCCACCATGCTGTCTTCCAGGTCACTTCTGCCTCAGTTATTCTGATATTGATTCCTTCTAGTGTATTTTTCACTTCAGTTATTGTATTGTTCATCTCTGTTTGTTTGTTCTTTAATTCTTCTAGATCTTTGTTAAATATTTCTTGCATCTTCTTTTTTTTTTTTTTTTTTGCGGTACGCGGGCCTCTCACTGCTGTGGCCGCTCCCGTTGCGGAGCACAGGCTCCGGACGCGCAGGCCGAGCGGCCATGGCTCACGGGCCCAGCCGCTCCGCGGCATGTGGGATCCTCCCAGACCGGGGCACGAACCCGCGTCCCCTGCATCGGCAGGCAGACTCCCAACCACTGCGCCACCAGGGAAGCCCTCTTGCATCTTCTTGATCTTTGCCTCCATTCTTTTTCCGAGGTCCTGGATCATCTTCACTATCATTATTCTGAATTCTTTTTCTGGTAGGTTGCCTATCTCCACTTCATTTAGTTGTTTTTCTGGGGTTTTACCTTGTTCCTTCATCTGGTACATAGCCCTCTGACTTTTCATCTTGTCTATCTTTCTGTGAATGTGTTTTTTGTTCCACAGGCTGCAGGATTGTAGTTCTTTTTGCTTCTGCATCTGCCCTCTGGTAGATGAGGTGCTGGCTGTTGTTCTGGTGGTCAGAGCTCAGTAAAACTTTAATCCACTTGTCTGCTGATGGGTGGGGCTTGGTCCCCTCCCTGTTGGTTGTTTGGCCTGAGGCAACCCAACACTACACCTACCCAGGCTCTTTGGTGGGGCTAATGATGGACTCTGGGAGGGCTCATCCCAAGGAGTACTCCTAGAACTTCTGCTACCAGTGTCCTTGTCTTTGCGGTGAGCCACAGGCGCCCCCCACCTCTGCAGGAGACCCTCCAACACAAGCAGGTAGGTCTGGTTCAGTCTCTGTGGGGGGGTCACTGCTCCTTCCCCTGGGTCCCGATGTGCACACTACTTTGTGTGTGCCGTCCAAGAGTGGAGTCTGTTTCCCCCTGTCCTGTCTAAGTCCTGCAATCAAATCCTGCTAGCCTTCAAATCTGATTCTCTAGGAATTCCGACTCCAGTTGCCGGACCCCCAGGTTCGGACGCCTGACGTGGGGCTCAGAACCTTCACTCCAGTGGGTGGACTTCTGTGGTATAAGTGTTCTCCAGTTTGTGAGTCATCCACACAGAAGTTATGGTATTTGATTTTATTGTGATTGCGCCCCTCCTACCATCTCATTGTGACTTCTCCTTTGTCTTTGGATGTGGGATATCTTTTTTGCTGAGTTCCAGTGTCTTCCTGTCGATGACTGTTCAGCAGTTGGTTGTGATTCCAGAGTTCTCACAAAAGGGAGTGAGAACACGTCCTTCTACTCCACCATCTTGAACCAATCCCGTTATGGTTATTTTTAATAAACTTGTTTTTTAACTTTTTAACTAGAATTGTAAGTGATTTATGTACCACCATTACAATATTAGAGAATCTGGCTTTGAATATATATTTACCTTTAGTGGGGAGTTTCACACATTTATATGTTTTTACAATGTTATATTGTTATATTTCAGCTTCAAAAATGCCCTTTAGCATTTTTTGTAAGGCAGATTTAGTGGTGATAAACCTTTAGCTTTTGTTTGTTTGGAAAAGTGTTTATCATGCCTTTATTCCTGAAGGACACTTTTCTGGGTATAGTGTTCTTGGTTAACAGGTTCTTTTTTTTCCTTTCCATATTTTGAAGATGTTATTCCATTCTCTCCTGGTCTGCAGAATTTCTGCTGAGAAACCTACTTATAGTATTATTTAGGCTCCGTTATGTAATGAGTCACATTTCTCTTACTACTTTTAAAATTATCTCTTTGTTTTGACAATATAGTTACTGTCATCCCTCAGTATCCATAGGGGATTGGTTGCAGGACCCCCACAGGTACCAAAATCTGCACATGCTTAAGTCCCTGACATAAAATGGCATAGTATTTGCATATAACCTACATACATTCTCTCATATACTTTAAATCACCTCTAGATTACTTACAATCTTAATATAATATAAATGCTATGTAAATAGTTTTAAATACAGTATAAATGCTGTGTAAACCAGTGTCAGTTCATGGCAAATTCATGTTTTGTTTTGGAACTTTCTGGAATTTTTTTTGTAACATTTTTGATCCACAGTTTTTTGACTCTGCAGTTGTGGAACCCGCAGATACTGAGGGCTGACTATAATGTGTCTCAAAGTGACCTTTTTTGGGTTTAACCTGTTTGGGATTTTTGAGCCTCAAAAATCTGGACGTCTATTTCTCTCCCCAAGTTTAGGACATTTTCAGCCATTATATCTTTAAGTAGTCTTTCTGCTCTTTTCTCTTTTTATTCTCCCAGTATTCACACAATACTGTTTTATTTCACACAGTCCCTTAAGTATCATAGTCTTTTCTTCATTCTTTTTCATCTTTTTTTCTTTTTGTTCCTTGGGATAATTTCAAATGACTTATCTTTGAGTTCACTGATTCTTCTGCTTGGTCAAGTCTGCTTTTGAAACTCTGTTGAGTTCTTCAGTTCAATCTTTATCTCTAGGATTTTTGTTTTATTTATTCACATGGTTTCTATTTCTTTGTTGAACTTCTCGTTTTGTTCATGCATTGTTTTTCTAATTTAATTTAGTTATCTGTGTGTTCTTGAAGTTCACTGAACTTCTTTAAGAGGATTATTCTGAATTCTTTGTTAGGTAGTTCATAGATTTCCATTTCTTTAGTGTCAGTTATTGAAGCTTTATTAGTTTCTTTTGGTCTTGTCAGTTTACCTGATTCTTTATGCTCATAGTATCTTTGCATTGGTATTTACACATTTGAATAAGTGGTCTCCTCTTCCAGACTTTACAGGTTTGTTTTGGCAGGGAAAGGCCTTCACCAGTCGGCTTTGCTTAGGGGGAACTGGATGGATCAGCTTGTAGCGTTTGTGGGCATACACAGCTTGCTATTGAGGTCTCCAGTTTGGTGAGGTTCCTACCCATGTTCTGAGGCAAGGGGAGAGTTGCCACTGGCTGGTCTCTGCAGTTGGGTTGGCCAGCTGGCTAGGCTCCACATTGTAGTGGGACCACTAACTAGGCACCCTCGTTGGGTAGGGGTGCTGGCTGGACTTCACAGTCAGATGGGGCCATTAGCTGGGTTCTGTAGTTACCTCTGGTAGGATATGGTCTCAGGCTGTGTTCCCTGGAAGGACAGTAGCACTTGTTGGATTCTGCAGTTGGGCAAGGCCTCATGTTGTACTCTCTAACCGGATGTGGCCCTGGCAGGACTCCATGTTCTGGTGGGGCCACTGACATGGTTTCACTGTTGAATGGAGTTACAGGCTGTGCCCCAAGTTTGGGCAGAGTTGCAGACTATGCTTTGTGATCAGTTTGGGTACTGGATGTGCTCCTTTGTTGGATGAGGTCACTTGCCAGGCTGTCTGGTCAAGTGGGGCCTGCAGCTGCATCTCACAGATAATGCTCCATGGTAAGATGGGGTTACCTTGCCTGGGCGAGGTTACAGGCTGTGTTTAGTAATTGGACAAGGCCGTAGGTGAAACTCTGCTGCTCGGTAGGGCTGTTAGCTGGGCCCCATAACTGTGAAGTACCTTAGACTGGGCTCCAAGCCTGCACAGGGTTACTGTTCAGGTTCCCTGGTCATGACAGGCCAGAGGCTATGCTCAACAGTTGGACAGGGCTGCTGGCTTGGCTCTCTGCCTGAGCAAGGCTGTAGTATAGACTCCACAGCCGCCTAAGTTCTCTGGCCAGTCTTTCTGGTCGAGCAGGATGGGAGTCTATGCTTAGCTATTGAGCAGGGTTGCAGATTTACTCCCTTGCCCAGGCAGGGCCATATGACAGGCTCAAGAGCGTGTATGACCACTTTTGGGGGGACACAAATCATTCAGAACTGCCAACCAAGCTCCCTGGCCAGACAGAGCCACCAGCTAAGGTCTGCAGATCCCTGGCTAGGATCTCTGCTCAGGTGCTACTACAAGCAGGAATGCAGTCCACCAACATTCGAGTGCTGGTTGCTATAAGCCATGCCCCCTTTCCCCATCTCTATCTGATCCCCAGTGGTCAAGCCCCCAGGTTCCCCAAATGATCCTCATGAAGACCTGACTGGGCAACGCTGGAAGCATCCCGCAACAGTAGGGGAGCTGAATATCCACTTTGGGTTCTCCTTTTCCCACAGAGAAACTATAGGCCAAGGGGATCACTCTGTGTGGTGCTGTGCCTGGGGGAAATACAGTGCAATCCAAATGAAACCTCTCCTCTTACCCTTCTAATGTTCTTCTCAATCTCTGTGGTTCAAGGACATGCTTCAGCCTCACCCTCAGGTTCTAAGCCATACTTCTAGAGATTTGGGCATATCTTTTGCCTTTCTAAGGTTCATGGTAGTTTTCATTATTTTAGAGGATTCATCAGGACTGGACCCACAGAGAAGCCAAGTAGCAAGTGCCAAGAAAGTACAGTTATCGTCCTGAGAATTTTTATCAAATTTGTTTTTATACAAGAAAGTTATAAACAGTTATTAATGTTTTAGCATGGATTTATTTTTCAGTCAACTAGCTTAGTTCCCTAAGAGAACGCTAAAGTTGATGGGGGGAAGTGGGGGGGACACAGAACTTAAAAAAAAAGAAAGGCCTAACCATGCCATAGGACAACACAGGCAGAAATCCCAGAGAGGGATGACACAGTATGACAAATGGTGATGGACAGAGCAGAGATGAAAAAGGAGATCAAAACAAAACATGGAAAAATGATAAACACAGATTTCATCTGCTTCATAATTTTTCCAGGAATAATCCTCTTGTACACATCTTTGGTGCCTTTTTTAGTAACAACACATGTGTGTTTCTTTTTTATTCTTTTTGTTGTTTCCTTGGAATTTTAAATGCCTTTCAGCTCATAAACTTAATAAAAATACCACAGCATATTTTTTCAAAAGAATTTTCTGATCCAAGGAACTATTGCTTAATCAGACGGCCTGATGTTGGATTTATTTTTGCACTTCAGAAAAATTCTTCCTTAGGCAATGTCACAAAGATGCTACCTTAAAAATTCTTTAAAAAATAAATAAGAAAGAGATGTTCTTCTTTCTAAAAGATTGGAAAATGATATCTGGTTTGAAAAATAAGGCAAGAGAAACGTTAGTAACAAATTCCCAAATCCAAGATGTAGACTCTTTGAACAAAGGAAAATATTTTGTATTTTATGCTTGAGTTCTGTTCTAAAATATTCAGTTGTCTAAATGTATAACTCTATATGAGGAAAATAGTTTGGAAGTTTCTCAGAAGAAACATCTGCCTGACTTATGGTCCTTCATTCATTTCTTAAAAAGTCTATCATTCTGTTATCTAAGATCTAAACAGAGGTGAAGCTGTGCACTCCAAAACTGAGTATATATAAATGAAGTTATCTCGTTTTATTCCTTTACAACAAAACTTGATTGGATTTATTGAAGTGTTAATTTTCCCATCTGTCTAGGGTGGTATGATATTAGGTTGAGGTGAATATCTTAAGAGAAGCTAAAATAAAATAATGCACGCTTTTCTAAGAGGCTTTTCCGATAGACTCTTAAAAATGAAGTCAGAAAGATGAGAGGAATGAATATCAGCAGCTAGAAAAGAATGAAGTATACCTGACTCTTCTTTCTAAGACAGTTTCCTTGGTAGCCCTGAAAAATAATCATGTTGGAAATTTGAGGTCAGTGGCGTTAAGGAGTAAAGGATTATCTAAATCCTTATCTTCTGAATGATTCATATGACTCTGGTGTTAGACTTGTTTGTTCTGAACTGTTGTGTTGCAAAACAGCACATAATAGAAACAACCCTGCACTGACCACTGTGCAAGAATTGTTGAAACCCCTGCTCTGTCACTAAAGAGCTGTACATTGTTGGGTGAGTCATTCTTTGGTTTCTTGGTTTACACATTACACATAATAAAGGGGTTGGAACTATGCAGAACACCCCAAGAAGACTGTGCCAGGGAAGATGCTGAGCTGGTAGGACTTTGCTCCTTCTTTTCCTGCTTGAATCAGAAAAGATCCTTGCATGTCTATTTAACATAGTATCTTCTATATAGGCTTTTTTGAGACAGAAAGCTTAGCCTTAAAAAAGCATTAGCTTGGATGTTTCTAAATTTATGTTAGCCTTACAAACTGTGACTTTCTAAAATGTATTTGTCCATTCACTAATTCAGTGAAGTTTATGAGTTCTTTCAATGAGAGAACTCTGCCAAGAACTCTGCTAAGCCTTAGGGACACCATGGGGAATGAGAGGAGCAAGGTTCCTGATCTCAGATTTGATAATATCATGGAGAAAACTGACATTAGACAAGATCATTGAAGGTTGTGATAAATGCAATGATGAAAATAAACAGGCTGATGATAAAGAACAACTGGTTAAGGGAAGGGGGAAGCTAGTATGGATAGAGAAACTATTTACACCAGGGCAGTGAGGAACGTCTTCTCTAGATAGGGGAGGATTGAATTGAGACCTGAGGAGTGAAAAGGAGCCAGTCATGCAGAGAACTTTGGGAGATCCTTCAGGGTAGATAGAATAGCAAGGGCCAAGATGTGGAGGTGAGAATGATCTAGGTATTTTTGGAAAAGTTAAAGGAAGCTATTATAGCATAGTGAATAGTGAAAAGTTGTTTGGATGAGCTTGAGGAAATAGGTAGAAAGCAGATCATGAAGGACCTTTTAAACCATGGTAAAAATTTGGGTTTTATTTAAAGTGTAGTAAGAAGCCACTGAAAGGTTTCAAGCAGAAGAAAAACATTGTCTCTGATGGGAGCACTCTCTATAACTTCCAAACTTTGTTTAACAATGTCTAGTGTTATTGGCTATCGCAAGGGATAAAATAAATTCCAAGAAAAAGAAATAGATAAAATAAATTTGAATTACCAAAGCATGTGATGTACCAAGACAATTAAATGAGGGAAAGAATGGTCTTTTCAACAAATGATGCTCGAACTACTGGATATCCGCACACAAAATAATTAAGTTGGATCCTCCCTTATATTATACACAGAAATTAACTCAAACTGTGTCATAGACCTAAATGTAAGAGATAAAACTATAAATGTCTTGGAAGACACCATAGGAGTAAACCTTCATGACCCTGGGTTATGCAAAGCCTTCTTAGATAACACCAGAATTACAAGTAATAAAAGGAAAAATAGATAAATTGTACTCCATTAAAATTAAAAGTTTTATGCATCAAAGAGCACCATCAAGAAAGTGAAAAGACTCCCATAGAATGGGAGAAAATATTATTTGCAAATTGTATATGATAAGGTACTGGTATCCAAAATATATAAAGAACTCTTACAACTCAATAATAAAAAGACAACCCAACTGAAAAATGAGCAGTCTTTAAACAGATATTTCTCCAAAGAAAATATACAGTTGGCAAATAAGCACATGAAAAGATGCTCAACATCATTAGCTGTTAGGAAAATGCAAATAAAGCTACAATGAGATACTGCTTCACATCCACTAGGGTGGTTATAATAAGGAAAAGAAAACAGAAAATAACAAGTGTTGATGAGAATGTAAAGAAATTGGAATCCTTATACATCATTGGTGGGGTGTAAAATTGTGCAGCCACTTTGTAAATCAGTTTGGCAGTCTCTCAAAATGTTAAAAACAGAGTTACCATTTGACCCATCAATTCTTGGTATATACCCAAGAGAACTGAAAACAGGATTCAAACAAAAACATTTACATGAATGTTCATAGCAGCATTATTTATGATAGCCAAAAAGTAGAAACAACACAAATGGTCATCAATTAACAAATGTCTATTAGTTAATGTAGTATGTTCACACAATGGAATATTATTTGGAAAAAAAAGAAGTAATATACTGATCCATGCCACAACATTGATGAACCTTGAAAACATTATGCCTAGCAGCCAGTCATGAGAGACCACATATTATATGAAATGTCCCAAATAGGCAAATCTCTAGAGACAGGTAGTGAATTAGTGGTTGCCTAGGGCTGGGGAGGTTGGGAGGAAACTGGTAGTGACCGCTAGTGGGTACAGGGTTTCTTTTTGGGATGATGGAAATTGATTCTAAAATTGATTGTGGTGATGGTTGCACAACTCTGTGAATATACTAAAAACCATAACCTGTACACTTTAAATGGATTTATAATATGGTATGTGAATTATATCTCAATAAAATTGTTTAAAAAATATATGTGATGTGTTACTTCTGAGACAATACAGCTACTCTCAACAAAGTTTAAAATAATCAGTAGGGAATCCGAAATGCTTCCTCTGTGTTATAAGTAGGCTGAACATCAAGCCAACTATTATCTGTCAACATGACATTTATTTAAAAGCATTCTTATTTCTTTAATCATTGAAGAAATCTATTAAAACATGCACATTGTAGAAACTGCTGCTTTTTTTTCCAGTCTCTTCTGCAAGCCTCTAATTATACAAATGGGTTGCAGTGCGTCTTGTTAAACTTTTAAAACCCAACATTTTGGAGCAAAATATTACTTACACATTTCAGAACAAGCACGAAAATAAACCAGCCTAATATCAATGGAGGTTTACCACTCCCCAAAAGAAAAACAAACTATCTTTAAAGAGGAAAAAAGTGAACAGAAGAACCAGGGGAGATCTTTCTGATTATAATGACAGAAGAAAATGCAGCTTAGAGCACAGGTAACCCCTTTTCTCACACATAATGAGCTCTTCAAATATGTACGAAAGTTTACTGTGCAAAAGGTTCCTAGTAGATCCATATGTTCTATTTCCTAGAAGCTAAAAGGTAGTATAAAAATCTGCCACTACCCTTTGCCTTTTATTCACGAACTTTGGTTTTACTTCCAACAGATAGTAAATGTTCTTTAAGGTGTTATTTATTTACAAATAAATACCTAGCAGACTAGCTACTTTCTACTTTGGGCATGCATTCTATCATTCATTTATTAAATATTTATTAAGCATCAGTTATATGCTGGACACAGTTCTGGGCACTAATGTTACAACAATGAACTAAACAGACAAGGTCTCTGCTGTCATGCAACATGTAGTGTGGAAAGGCAGTGTGAACAAGAATAATAATTTCTGATAGTGATAAGTGCTATGAAGAAAATAAAACATAGTAATGGGATAGAGAATGTCCTGATAAAGGGGCTACTTTAATTGGGATGGCCACAGAAGGATTACATGAGGTTACATTGAGCCAGATGCCTAAGGATAAGAAGCCAGTCATGTGAATATCTGAAAAAAAGCTTTCTAGGCAGAGGAAACACCTAATGCCAATGCTGCAAGGTAGAAAGGGCATTTATTAAATGCCCTATTTAAAAAAAGGGTGGTAGTGGTCAAGTAGCCAGAGTATAGTAAATAACTGGGAAACACAATGTCAGAGAAATAGGAGGGAGGCAGATCATGTAGGGGAATTATAGACCATGATAAGAGGTTTGAAGATTACTCTACTTGCAATGGACAGCCATCTGGAAGGTTTTACACAGGGAGAGATGCTTGATTAACATTGTTGGTAACATTTGTGTTATTTCGAAGAAATGGAATGTAAGGGTAAAAGTGGACCAAACCACTTAGAAGTTTGTGGCAGTCGTGTAGATGAAAAAATGATAGGGTGGTTTGGAATGCAGGGGAGCAATAGAGAGAGTAAATAATGATCAGATTCAAGACATCTTGGAGATAGAGTTGACTGGATTTGCTCATGGTTTAGATGTTGAGGAAGAGGGACAATATAATAAAGAATAAATCCTGGTTTTTAGGCAGAGCAACGGAGTGGTTGATCATACCATTAAGTGTGTAATAGGGTTACAAGTTGGTACTTACACATTTGCAAATATGTAATTTCTTTATTTCAGGTTCATATGGTTTTCCTCACAAGCCCTAACTTACTGATTAGTGAGGAGTGGTTGGGGAATTGGGGGAGACAGAGAGAAAATTTTTATATCCAATTCAATTGAAAGCTTAATCTGTTCCTGTAATTTAGTCGGCTCTTTAGGTAGTGCTCAGACTCTTATGATGCTTAGTCTCTCAGATGTACCCATCTTCCACCTCCCTCTTTTACTCCTTTCTAATATTGAGTCTGTGTTTGCTGTGGTGACAAAGACGAGGAGGCCTTAGATCTAGAGGCAGGTATTATTCATACTGAGTGGGACGTGATAATGTCCCTTGTCAGTTTGCTTACTGCCCACCCTCGTGGCCTTTGATGATGATGTCTCTAAACTGGTAATTTTCATTTCTTTTTGGGGGGTGTTCCCTTGCTTAAATAGCCTGTCAGCCTCTGCTAATCATTAGATCCCTCTGAGGTCTGCTGTGATTTTCATTCAGCTCTAGCCCAAGGAGTCTGCTCTTCAGCCCTTACTACAGAGCCACATCTTCCTAGAGTAATGGCCACCGATACACACATGCAAGCTCCCCAGGTGTTTCTTAGTTCCCTTCTACATCATATAGGAATCAAGGAGTAGCTCAGGAAAATATAACAATATGGTCTTCCTCATTTTGACTTTGCTGAGCAACCAAATTGATATAGCCATAAACCATGTGATAGCTAGAGAAAAGCTACCTTTTCTGAATCCTGAATGAGTAGTAGGGAACAAGGGTCTCTTTCTGCCAAAACTCAGAATGAGGGAAATCTGAACACCAATGTCTCTCTGTCTCCCTCTTTGCCTTCCCAGATTCTCCTGGGGGCAAAGAAAAAGTCTTAAGCTTTCTCTTTACTTCCCCTATGTCATATCCTCATCCTTCTACCATCTAGTAAAATCCTTAGAGTTCTACTGTGATAAATGGAAAGTGTGTCTTCTCTACAGTTTAAGACAGCCTTGTGTGCTGGGTGCCCCAGGCTCAGCTTGTGAAATGTTAAAGTTAGAAACAAAGAAAATAGAAACATCATCTCTTAATATATTCAACCCCTGTACATATGAATCCCTTGGGCTAAATAGGATGAAGTCCATGTAATCAAAAAGGCAAAATAGAAAAGTATTTTAATAATTTTCAAAATATTGCCCTATTAACAAAGGAGATGGGGAAAACTGAGAAGCAGTTTAGGGGTTCAAGGAGGGAATTCCAAGAGTTCAGTTTGGGACACACAAAGTTTAAGATGCCCATTAGAAATTCAAGAAGAGATGTTGAAGGTAGATCAGAAAGTCAGTGGTGCAGTCAGGACAGGTGATATAATTTTAGGAAACATTAGAATGTAGATGGTCTTTAAAGCCACAGGGACAGGATGAGATCACCTAAAAAGAGAAAAGAGAAGAGGGCACTCCAACATTAGATGCTTGGGCAGAGGAGGAGCCAGCATATAAGGAGATATAAGTAAGTGGAAAATCGGGGAAGTGTGCTGCCATAAAAACAAAGGTTTAAAAAAAGTTTCAAGAATGAAAAAGAAGTTTCCGATAAAATGAGTTGGATTACCAGCCATTGGAGATGGCTATATGGAAGTCAGTTGGTGACCTGAAAAAGAGCAATTTCAGAGGTGTGGTAAGAACAAAAGCCCAAATGAAGAGAAAACGAGAGTAAGGAAATGGTGACAATGAGCATAAACAAGTCTTTCAAAAGTTTTTCTGTGAAGGGGGAGCAGAAAATGTTTCTAGAAAAGTACACGAGAAATTGAATGAGAGAATGGAAAAGACAAAAGGAAGGTAGGAAGGACGGGAAGAACATGAGATCGAGGAAGGATTTTTTTAATGAGTAATATTTAGCATATTTGAATACTATTGGAAATGATCCAGTCAAGAGAGAAAAATTGATAGTGCAAGTGAAAGGGGGATGTTTTCAGAAGAGAGAGCCTTGAATAGGTGAGAGGACATAGGCTTCTTATATGTGTAAGTGAGGAGCTGGCCTCAGGCAGGAAACAGAGACACTTCTTTTGTAAGAGAAGAGAAGCAGAATATGTGGGTGCATAAGTAGGTGTATTGGAAAGTTGGGTGTTGGGAAGAGGAGATGGCTCTTGTTTAATTGCTACTATCTCTCAGATATGAAGCAAGGTTATTAACTTGAAAATGAGGAGGGAATGGAGGTTTGAAGATAGAGATGAATGTGTAAGTCATCTTTCAGAATAATAACAAATGTCTCAATTATACACATTTGTGAAACTTACTTATGCTTGTCACTTATGTCAGAGCTGTTATTTTTGCATTATCCATAAATTTTTCTTAATATTTAAATATATAATGTTTAAATATTAAATATATGATATTTAAATATATAACTTACAGTGATGCCTAAACTAAATTGTTGATTGGCAGGTAGCATTGCCATGCCATGGTTTTCAGCTGATACCTGAGTATTTGAATTCAGTACCATTTTGGAGTACTGACAGGATAAAGGGATTTATGAATTCCCTGTTAGTATTGCAACAAAGGTCTAACATATTTTTTTAATTATAAAATTAAGTCGCATATTTACAAATTGAAGAAAAACTATCATCTCAATAGATGAAACAAAGAGCATTTAGTGGGCTTCCCTGGTGGCGCAGTGGTTGAGAGTCCGCCTGCCAATGCAGGGAACACGGGTTCGTGCCCCGGTCCGGGAAGATCCCACATGCCGCGGAGTGGCTGGGCCCATGAGCCATGGCCGCTGAGCCTGAGCGTCCAGAGCCTGTGCTCCGCAACGGGAGAGGCCACAACAGTGAGAGGCCCGCATACCGCAAAAAAAAAAAAAAAATGCATTTAGTAAAATTTAACTTCCATACGTTGACTATGATACTTAATGGTGAAACTTAAAAGAAATGAGCAAAGGTCACTACTATTTACCATTTCTATTCCCCATTTACTCAGAGTCCCAGCCAGTAGAGTAAAATGAGAGAAGTAATCTACAGACAGATTATTAGAATTCATGAGAGTTTAGCAAGATGCTATATATAAAATTAATATACCAAAAAAATATTCCATTCTTTTCTACCAGCAAGAAACAGAAAACTTTTAAGAATACAATTTAAAAATAAAATTCAATACAATCAGCAAAAATTAAGTACCTAGGAATAAATCTAACAAAAGATTTGCAAAATTTTATTGAAAAAAAAGTGTGTAGTAGTTTATTAACAAAGATCTAAATAAATGGAGAGATATTTCATGGATAGGGAAACTCAATATCAAAAAAATTTAACCCTCCTTATAAGTTCAGTACAGTTTCAGTCACAATCTCTACAGGATTTTTTTATATAACTGGATTGATGAAAAGTGGTTTTAAAATGTGTGTGGAAGATCAAAGGTCCAATATCAAGACAGTTTTCAAGAACAGGTTGTTGATGTTGGTGGGGAGTGGTATTTGAAAGGGAGAACTTGCTCTACCTGATACCGTAACTTATTATTGAAGCTAGTCATTTAGTCAGTGTCATTCATTCACAGATAGACAAATAGACCAATGGAAATAGAATGTAGACTCAGATCTAAGTATATTTTGAAACTTAAAGTTTAATAAATTGATTATGCATTGCAGATTTATAAGGAAAGGATGAAATATTCAGTAAATGGTACTGGTACAATTGGTTATCCAAATGGAAAAAAAACAAATCTTTCCTTCACATCAAAGTACAAACACACAAAAGAATGAAATCCCAATTAGATTAAAGACCTAATTATAAAAATCAAAATTTTAAATTGGAGAATATTTTATGACCTCATGGAGGAAGGGGAAGCAGTAAGGATCTCTTAAACACTAAAAAAATAAAACAAGAAGAAAATATTGATGAATTTGACTACATTAAAACTTCAAAGTTGTGTTAGTGAAAAATTATAGTGGACAAAGTGAGAAAATAAGCTCCAGGCTGGGAAAAGAGATTTGTGATATACAGAATGAATGAAATACAAGTATCAGGACATTAAGGACAGCCCAGTAGAATACTGGACAGAAGATGGGAACTAGAGATTCACATATAGATGTTGAATTACTGTATGAATAGATATTCATTCCTCCTTAATAATCAGGGACATGTGAATTGAAATCCCAAATAATACATCATTTTGCTCCCTTGAGACAGACAAATTTTAAGTCTGATAGTACCAAGCATTATGGAAGATTTGGAGTAATTGGAACCAGTAAACGTTGCTTTGGGAATATAAATTGGCAAAAGCACTCTGGAGAACAAGTTGGCAAAATCTTGTATACTGAAAGGTGCATATATCCTACAAGCCAGCAATTCAACTCCAGGGTATATACCCTCGCCCAAAAAACTCTTGAGGTGGGCACATGGTGATATGTACAAGAGTGTTTATTGCAGCATTATCTGTAACAGAAAAAACAAAAAAACTACCAAAAATTCTTCACTAGGAAAATGGTTGAATAAATTCTGGTTTGATAGCAAAATGTAATCCTGTAGGAGTGAAAAAAAAGTGTAAGTAAAGTAGAGACACTGAATAATTTCAAAAACAAAATGTTGTGTTCAAAAAATTTCAAAAGAATATATAAAGTGTGATACAGCTTATTGAAAGTTTGAAAAGATGCAAAATAACCATATAATATTTGGGAATATATACAAATGGAGTGAAAGTATAAAGAAATGCATGTGAATGATAAACAAATTGAGGACAATTGTTGCACCTGAGTGAGGGGGGAAGGTGATGTGTCTGCTAACAGTTGTATGTATGTGTGTGTGTGTGTGTGTGTGTGTGTAGCTTCTGTTTCTTAAAGTGGGTGGTAGGTACATGGGTGCTCATTATACCTTTTAATATCTTCTATATATATTTATATATATTTAAATATTACATAATGCACTTTAAAAAGACAACAGAAATTAGTGAGAACTGACATTTATTGAGCTGTTCAGTATAAGTCTATTCCTTTCTAAGCTTTGAATGCATTATCTCATTCAATCTTAGTAACCCTTTGAAGAAGTATTAATATATCCCTGCTATATAACAGGAAACTGAGGACTTTAGAAGTCAAATAGCCTACTTATGGTCATATAGCCGTTAGGTGACAGAGCCAGAACATGAAAGTACAGCTGTCTGACTTAAATGCTCATATCGTTAACCTCTATGAATGTTAATCAGCCTCTCTTAAAAAGTCCACGTTAACCACAAAGAAGTCTCATGTTAGTGCAACTATCATTTCAACCTCTGGATGCAGCTAGAACTACAGCAGTAGAACTTAACCACTTTGGCCTCTAAATTCAGCGGACTTTCTGAAGCTAGAAGAACATTTGCTCAGGAGCACAGGGCATGACTCATTTCCTTAGGTATCTGTTTATTCGTTCAACAAATATTTATCAAGAGCCTCCGCAGCACAGTGGTAAACCACAATTTATTTCTTGTCTGCATCATTTTTGCAGTTTGCCAAGCTTTGGGACGCAAATTTGAAATTTCCATTTTCATTTCCAACTAATGCAAGGAATGCTATGATTAATTATTAGCTATTTTAGAACTTGCAGTCTGGCTTACTATGGATCTCATTTAAGCCTAACCATTGTTGACCTGCAAATTCACATGACATTTAAAATATTTTAGCCACTTCTTACTTTAATAAAGTGTTTATTGAAGACTTTTAGTCTACTTTTGTCTAAACAAAATACAGATTGAAGTGAAAATATTGTTTTAAACAGTTTGATATGACTGTCTCTTTTCTCTCCATGTATTTCCCCTCTCTCCTTTTTTTTCCACAGATCAAATAATATTTGCTTAATCTTACACTTCATTGAGGTTTTAAGATTCTCCTTGACAGTATGTTAGATATATGTTATAGTATTATACATTCAACAAGATGTTGAACCCATACTAGCTCATAGAACTGCTGAAATGGATGCATTTGGGTTAACTTTAATTACCTTATCGTTAATTCAATGGGTGTACTAAAACCAAGTTGTTTTCCCTCTGTAGTTAAGAACAGTTTAATTTGGTCTATCTTGGCCAGTTTGTTTATGTGAACTTTACTCACTAGTAACAGCTGGGCTTCTAAATCATCATGACCTCTTTCAAAATAATTATACAAACATAATATTGTTAAGAAGTAACCCTTGTTTTTACTTAGTGTTCAATTCAGTGATTATGTGATATAAGTATTTAAACATTCTTTCTAGTCCTATCTTTAACAATGTATTTCCTTTTTCATACTCGATATTCAGGGACCTGAAGGAACAGTGGGACTGCCAGGACAAAGAGGTCGTCCAGGGAAGAAGGTAATTTTTTTTTACGTCTTTTTATGCTGGTTTTCTTTCTTCTGACGTGCCCAGAGCTCCATAGCATACTGTGGTGTTTTTATTTGCATTGGAGGTAAAACAATAAAGAACGATAAATTTGGCTTAAAAGGCACATTTGTATAAATTAATATTTAATTCCACTTAGGAGTACTTATTACCTTATTACTTATTATCTGAAGTCAAATTTTCTACTTTGTAGTTTCTGAAAAGATCTTTGCCTTTTCTTCTCCTGTTTACCTTAGTAGACCATGGACAGGAAAAGAGAGAAAAGAAAAATACTATATACCATTTGTGCTATTTAGTAACAACATTAGTAAAATATTTAGGGGAGAGAAATATTAGAATTGTTTTTGGGTTTGTTTTAATTGTACTTTTCCAAATTGAAAAGGTTAATGATTGATTTTATCTTTCCTATACATTAACTAAGAAACACAAAACAATATGTTTTATTTCTTCCTTTATATTTTACTAAGAAAATGTGATGCCTTTGTAGAATTTAGCACAATATAATGAATAATTCATCCTTGGATAGAGTCAATAATTTGTTCAAGTATTGGTGAGACATAAAAATGATTTTCACATTGTACTACAACAGTTTTGAATATATTTACTATAATTAACTACAAATCACACCATATTCTAGTTCCCAAAATCAGATCTGTCATTTCTGTGAATATGCACCTAGTCCATCTTTTTCATAATTTGGGGGCAGTATAAGATAATAAAAGGTAAAAGTGAATGAGGTAAATTTTAGTTGCCATTCTTACCCATGAAAATAAGCCCAATATTGAAGTGTCTTTTCATCAAACATAATGTTATGTCTAAATGATTTTACAAGAAGGACAGTGCAGGTCCTTACAACAGCCTGTGTCTTTGGGAAAGCCTGTGAATTATTATGAATAACCAAAAATTTCCTGACTGTGATCACTGTTTAATTTTTCTTTGTATCTACTTGATTATCAATAATAGAACAGGTTGGTTCCAACATGCAGAAAATGAATTATAACATTTAATGTTTAAAAGCTGCTGTACTTTGGTATTAGAGAATGATTAGTTAGCCTATTGGAAAACAGAAGGTATCTAGTTTTCAGAAGGATGTAAAATCATACAAAAACGTTACAGATTTTTAAACACAAACTCCAGCCAAGTAAGTGATGATACTGAGTATACAGAACTGCACACTAGAGCCTTTTTGCATTAGACAGATCTTTGGGGCATTGAAATTCTCTGTAGAAACAGGTTTCTCATAGGGCCTGTGTTTTCTCAGGTCAGGAATAAATACATGCATGCATGCATTCGTACATAAATGCAAAACAAATTTCAAAATAATAAACTTGGTTTATTTGTAACTCAACATGAGCACCATATCTTCCCTGCTTGTTTGGCCAAAATTTTTAATATTCTTTTTTCCAAAATTACTTTTAATTATATCTTTAAGGTAAGCTAGGTAGCGATGGTATGTTATTATTGTCAGTGGTGGTCTGTAGTACTATTAAGTTAAAGCAAAGTTACTATTTATAGAATTTTGCTTACAGAATATCCTCTGGAGCCATTCAGGTATATGATATAGTTAATTAATCTGAGTATAAGTTTGTTTTTTTCTTACTTTTCTCTCTTACTAATGGCATCCACAGGGTGATAAAGGACAAATGGGGCCCACAGGAGAAATTGGAAGCAGAGGTGCTCCTGGACAAATTGGGGAAAGTGGTCCTAAAGGTGCCAGAGGAACTAGAGGTGCTGTGGTCAGTATTTGATTTGTCTCCAGAACTGAGTTCACTGTGGGTAGAAAAGAAATGTATCCGTGTCCTAAAGGCTCTGTCCCTTGATTAATTTTACAGAGAAAGCAATAGTTCCATTGAAAATAATCTACCTCCATGGGATGTGGAGAATTGTAAGCATTCCACAGTACTTAAATGGCTTAGTGGTTTCTGGACATGAAAGAGGAAAGGGGGAAAAAATTCTCAAAATGGAAATAAAATATGAAATAAGGTTTTAAAAAAATCAGATTATAACTCCTAAGTAGGAAAGTGTGTATGCCTTGTACTTGAAATCAGGATTTAATATCTGTATAAAATTATGCTGTCATGGTTGACAAATTGCTTTGAAAATTACTTGAAAATGGGTTTTCTTTATATGCTTGGACTCCACATGCTTATCTGGAGATTATTTTTCTAACCAGCTGTGATAAGTCTCCAAAACATCTACTAATTTTTAATCTTTTGTATGAATTTTACATGATGTTGGAAACAAGGTAGCATGATGCTTTCGAACCTGTAATAGCAAAATTATATTGCTAATATATTTGGACCTGTTCAGAAAGTCACAGCAGAAGAGCTGCAAAATATTTAAGAGATTATCCAATTTAGTCTTTTGACTATTTCATAAACTTATTTACAAAATGCGTATGTATTCACTATCTCCATTTGAATGTCACAAGTGACTTTTCACCAAGGCCTTCTGGAGAGCATTGCGTAATCCATCTGTTGTCTGAGGAACATTTCCCTCAGGCTCATTTTAAGTCTTCCATTCCTTACTGCCATCTTACTATTCCAGGTCATTCTTACTTTCTTTTATTTTAATTACTAATATTTTCCTATCTTTGGCTTATGCATTCAAAAACATTATATAATGTGATTGATTTTTAAATATTTTTCCGGTTTTATTGAGATATAATTGACATATAGCATGTATAAGTTTAAAGTGTACGGCATAATGCTTTGATTTACATACATCATGAAATGATTATCACAATACGTTTAGTGAATATCCATCATCTCATACAGATATAAAATTCAATAGAAAAAATACATATTTTTCTTTGTGATGAGAACTCTTGGGATTTACTCTCTTAAGTTTCATATATAACATGTAGTAGTGATAATTATGTTTATCATGTTGTACATATATCCTGAGTACTTATTTGTCTTAGAACTAGAAGTTTGTCCCTTTTGACTGTCTTCATCCCGTTTCCCATCCCCTACCCTCCAGCTCTGTTAACCACAAATCTGATCTCTTTTTCTATGAGTTGGGTTTTTTTTTTGGAGTATAATTGACTTACAACACTAGAGTAGTTCCTTTTACACAACATAGTGTTCAATATTTCTATACATTTCAAAACAGTCACCACAATAAGTCTAGTTATGTCTAGTTACAATATTGCACATACAAAAATATCACATATTTATTGACTGTATTCTCCACACCGTACATTTCACAACTGTGACTCATTTATCTTGCAACTGGAAAATAGTCTCCCTTACCTATGTCTTTCCTCCTGCCATCACCCTGCCTTCTGGCAACCACCTACTTGTTCTCTGTATCTATAACTCTGTTTTTGTTTTCTGTTTGTCATTTGTTTTGTTTTTTAGATTCTACATATAAGTTATAGCACACTGTACTTGTTTGATTTATTTCACTTAGCATAATTACCTCTAGGTCCATCCATGTTGTCACAAATATCACGATTTCATTCTTTTTATGGCTGAGTAATATGCCATAGTATATTTTTACCATATCTTCTTTATCCATTCATCTATTGATGGGCACTTAGGTTGCTTCCATATCTTGGCTATTGTAAACAATGCTGCAGTGAACATAGAGGTGCTTATATCTTTTCTAATTAGTGTTTTCATTTTCTTTGGATAAATACTTGGGAGCAGAATTGCTGGATTATATGGTAGTTCTATTTTTAATTTTAATTTTTTGAGGAGCCTCCATACTGTTTTGCATAGTGGCTGCACCAATTTATATTCCTACCAACAGTGCACAAGGGTTCCCTTTTCTCCACATCCTCACCAACACGTGTTATTTGTTGTCTTCTTGATAATAGCCATTCTGAAAGGTGTGAGGTGATATGTCATTGTGATTTTGATTTGCATTTCCCTGATGACTAGTGATGTTGAGCATCTTTTCATGTGTCTGTAGGCTATCTGTATGTCTTCTTTGGAAAAATGTCTGTTTAGATCCTCTGCCCATTTTTAAATTGGGTTGTTTGTTTTTTTGATGTTGAGTTGTATGAGTTCTTTGTATATTTTGGATATTAACCCCCTATCAGATTTATTGTTTGCTACTTCTCCCATTCAGTAGGTGGCCTTTTTGTTTTATTGATAGTTTCCTTGGCTGCACAAAAGCTTTTTTGTTTGATATTGTCTATTTGTTTATTTTTGCTTTTGTTTATTTTGCCTGAGGATACATATCCAAAAAAAATATTACTAAGACCAGTGTTAAAGAACACACTGCATATGTTTTCTTCTAGAAGTCTATGGCTTCAGGTCTTATGTTTACATTTACATTTCAGGTCTTCAGGTCTTTAATGAATGTATTTTTGTGCATGGTGTGAGAGTAGTCCAGTTTGGTTCTTTTGTATGTAGCTGTCCAGTTTTCTCAGCACCATTTATTGAAGAGGCTGTCTTTTCCCATTGTGTATTCTTGAGTCCTTGGTCATAGATTAATTGCCCATAGAAGTATGGGTTCATTTCTGGACTCTCTATTTTGTTCCATTGATCTATGTGTCTGTTTTTGTGCCTGTACCATACTGTTTTGATTACTGTAGCTTTGTATAGTATTGTTTGAAATCAGGGAGTGTGATACCTCCAGCCTTGTTTTTCTTTCTCAAGCAATCTTGAAACTGATTGAAAGTCTTGAAAAAAATTCAGTTTTGGCTATTTGGGGTCTTTTGTGTTTCCATACAAATTTTTAAATTGTGTGTTCTAGTTCTGTGAAGAATGCCACTGGTATTTTGATAGATATTGCATCAAATCTGTAGACTGCCTTGGGTAGTATGATCATTTTAACAATATTAATTCTTCCAGTCCATGAACACAGTATATCTTCCCATCTGTTTGTGTTGTTTTCAGTTTCTTTTCTTCAGTGTCTTATAGTTTTCTGAGTACAGGTCTTTTACCTCGTTAGTTAGATTTATAATAAAAGTGGTGAGAGTGGGCATCCTTGTCTTGTTCCTGATCTTGGAGGAAATACTTTCAGCTTTTCACCATTGAGTATGATGTTAGCTGTGGGCTTGTAATATGTGGGCTTTATTATGTTGAGATAATGTAATTAACTTTTAATAAACTTGAGAATGAATTGATCCAAAGAGTACTGTCTTCAAAGTAGGCTCCTACTTTGGATTTTCTCTAAAAAGAATAGTCACTTTTTAAATTTTGACACGTTTCCAAACTACCTTCCCAAGAGGTTTCACCAAATTTACATGCCCACCACCAGGAATACTTCATATTAATCCTTTTGATGTTTGCCAATCTGATAAATGAAAAAGTGTGTCTCATTTTCTTTCTTACAATTTTCCTGATTGCAACTAAGTAATTTGTATTTTTTTCTCTAGAAATTACTTGTTCATATGCACTTTACATGTTTTTCTATTAGGTTGTTATCTTTTTCTTAATTTCAATAATACCTTACATAATTTAGATAATATACTTTTGTTAAAGTGTTGCTAATATATTATAAATATATTTCCCTTTCTGTCATTTATCTTTTAATATTGTTTATAGTATCTTTCACTGGACAGAGGTTTTAATTATTACAGTCAAATTTGTCAGTCTTTTTGTTTACATTCTAGGTTTTATTTGTTCATTAGAAATGACTTCCCTACATAAAGTGCATAAAAATATTCTTCCATATCCTTCTTCTAATATTTTTATAGCTTTATTTTTACCATTAACCCTTTTAAAGCATAGAGTTTTTGTTTTATTTTGTTTGCTGTGATATAAGTTGTAAAGGACTAATTTTTCTTTTTTCCAAATTCTTAGCCAGTTGTCGCAATACTATTTATTTAAATTTATTTATTTATTTATCTATTAATTTATGGCTGCTTTGGGCCTTCGTTGCTATGCGCAGCTTTTTCTAGTTGCGGTGAGCGGAGGCTACTCTTTGTTGTGGTGCGCGGACTTCTCATTGTGGTGGCTTCTCTTGCTGCAGAGCACGGGCTCTAGGTGTGCGGGCTTCAGTAGTTGTGGCACACAGGCTCAGTAGTTGTGGCACACAGGCTTAGTTGTTCCACAGCCTGTGGGATCTTCCCAGACCAGGGCTGGAACCCATGTCCCCTGCATTGGCAGGTGGATTCTTAACCACTGTGCCACCAGGGAAGCCCCAATACTATTTAATAAACAATCTATTTCCCACTTTTCTGAAGTGCTACCCTTACTGTAAGCTACTCTTAAATAATGGTCTGTTTTCACTTCTTTTCTCGATTTTTTAGTGTGTTCCTAGGTCAGTACCACACCATTTAAATAACTGTATCATTACAGTATCATTTGAGATCTATTAGGGAAAATACTTCATAATTTATATTTCTGAAAAGTTTGGCTCTTACTATGATCTTTTTCCTCTTTCATGTGAACTTCAGAATCAACTTAGCAAGTTCCTTTAATATTGAATCATTCACTGTACAAACACCATATGTCTTTTTATTTACTTATATCTTGTATATCCTTCATTAAAGTTTTGTTATTTCCTTTATCTCTGTTCTTAACATCTATCTTATTAGGTTCATTGTTAGCTTCTTATAGATTTTGTTGTTTTTAAGGTAATCCTTTTTCTATTACATCTTCTAATTATGCTGTGTAAAATACCTTTTTTTAAAACTTTATATTCATTTGAATGAATTTTGATGATTCTCAGGGTTCTTTAGGTAAATAATCGTATCATCTCCTCATATTTATTATCCTTACTTATTACATTGATTAGAACTTCTGGTTAGTGTGGTATTTGGCTAGTCACATACTTATTCTGTGCCTTAACTTCCTTATCTCCTATTTATTTTGGGACTCAAATAGGAGAGTTGATAGGGAAACTTTGATAATATGAAAGATAGGACATTTTTAAGAGTGTTATTTTTGCTTTTTTCAGTTGTCTGAGTTATCTTTTCAGTAGTTTAGGAACATTTACAGATTTGCCTTCAACTTACATGTTTCCTCATCTGTGTGATATTGATAATAAAAGTAATTAATAGGGTAAATATTATACATAAGTTGTCAACCAATTCTATTTTAACAACTTTGAGCAGAGCTGAAACTGTGTTCATCAAAGCATCTGAAACTAGCAGTGAGTACAGAGTTCTTGATCCTATCATAACAATACTAAAAACTATCAGAATTCACTCTCTAGTATTTAGCGATGCATGTTTACCACAAACTTTGACAGATACAAACCATATTTCCAAGAATTTGCTGGAAGCCTACAGCAGTCTGGCAACTGAAAGTATTTATCTTAATATGATTAAGGATGTTCATACCAGAAGTAAACCAAAGAAACATATTTTTGTGGAACTTACGTGGTTCAGAAGTAAAATAAGATGAAAGTTGGAGAATTATGTTTTGTTTTCCCATTTCAGACTAGGTAAAATATCATACCTTAAAAATCTAAATTTTAAATAATAGGAATACAAGGTTAATGATTTAAACAATTGTCTGTTTTCTTTCTAACGTTTACTTTGTTTTTAGGGACATTTAGGATTGATGGGAACTTCTGGAGAACCAGGAATTCCAGGATATAGGGTAAGCATTTCTAATTGGAAATAAGAAGTGTATATTTTTATAAAAACATTCCATGAAGATGTCATCCCAAATATACAAACTCAGATGAAATTTCCTGATAAACCTTTCTAACATATTGAGGTCTCATGCCCCTGTAGAGTGAATCCTGTTCTTCTTTCAGAATAGTGCAATATCTAATAGTGTGGCCATGATGGTATTAGGTAGAGCACATACAAATGACATGGAGACTGTCTACTTACTTGTCCTTCTGTTAGGGCCATGAAGGTCAACCAGGACTTTCTGGGTTGCCAGGACCTAAAGGAGAAAAGGTGTGTATGAATATATTGACTTATTTATCATAAAATTAAACATTGAATTCGTGTGTTCTTTCTGAAAGTATGTATGGAAACATTTTCAAAGAATAAAAAAAGCACTTTAAACTTGGGAAGTATTATAAATTCTAGAAGAAAAATAAATATCAAGGGGCAAAAACTTAAACAAATTATTAAAAAGTCTTTGATAGGTTGTTTCAAGATTGAGGTGAAATGATATATGTTATAGTACTTTGCAATCTGTAAAAGTTTGTAAAACTAATATTAATTACTGAAAGCGATTGTGAGACTATAGATTAAATGACTATATACATTTATAGTAAAATTTTTTATGAATTAAGAATAACTGCAGCAGTACTCTTCTTGGTTTGTAGTATCATTGGAAAGCAGACACTTTGAGAAAATTAGTAAAGTGCTTTTTATGTAATTAAAGCAGAATGACACTTCCAAAGAGAACCATGTATGAATTACAACCGTGTATAAATTATCATGTGCTAAGTTTTGTAGATAAAAGTTCTTCATTTAAAAAAGATAAAACCAGATTGCATATTTTATAACATATTAGGAAATAATAGGCTTCGTATTTCAAAGTTTATTTTATTAATTTAGTTTTGTTTATAAATCATCTTCATCATAGGGTTATCCAGGAGAAGATAACACAGTCCTAGGACCACCTGGGCCTCGAGGTGAACCAGTAGGTTTTTCCTAAAATTATTTTGATGTTTTAAGATAAAACACAGTTACTACAATAGATTCACAACACCAATTACATCTTTTCAAGGAGTTTTATTTAGTTACTTTTATAACATGGTTTTATACAAGAGCACTATTTGCAGTAATCTGCAATTTTATAATCTAAATATATAATCAATTTTATTATCTAAATATAAAAACTTTATATTCAGGTCAAGAGCCTTAGCATAGTATAGAAGTTTAAAACAGTAACTTTCCAAATCTAATTTGCGGCATTAAATGCATGATAACAACTTTTTTACAGAGATTATCAAAAAATCACATACTCTAGACATTTAGGGCAGATACTTCTTTATACATCAAATTCAGATTTATTTCTAACGGATTTTTAAAAATCTGATCTGTATCCTTTCCTATAGTAGTTTATACACAGTTACCAAATGATTTCAAAACTCATCTAACCGGTTATTAGAGCCACTGTTCTTTAAAGATTATCAGTCTATAGTCTTCTAATAAACATTGTAAAGACTAGCTGTAACCATGATTTTTTTAAAGTAGCTATTTTATCTTTGATTATCTGAATAACTGTCTCTGTTCATGTTTGATTAAAACAATCTTAAAGGCTATATGTAAATTAAATGGGTAAAACAAAAATGCCTAGTTCACAGAAATAAATATAATTGGTTAAATTTTCCATATTTCACATGATATAATATAGGATAAAAGAATCCTAAAACAGAAGAATTCAAAATATATAGTCGCTCCTGATATTTTGATCTGACTCTTTGGAGATGGTTGAAAGGTATACTTTGTTTTAGAAACAGGAAAGATTCTAGAGTTTTTCTGATAAAATCAAGCCAACTCATATAGAGGCAAACTCATCTAATAAGAATATATAAAATTCTTTATCAGAAATGATCAACAAAATGAAAAGACACCTTCTGAATAAAGAAAATACTTTCAAATAATATAACCAATAAGGGGCTAATATCCAAAATATATAAGCATTTCATATAACTCAACAGCAAAAAAACAAACAACCCAATTAAAAAATGAACAGAAGACCTGAATAGACATTTTTCCAAAGAAGACATACAGGTGGCCAACAGGCACATGAAATGTTGCTCGACATCACTAATCATCAGAGAAATGCAAATCAAAACCACAATGAGATATCACCTCACACCTGTCAGAATGGCTATCATCAAAAAGACCACAAATTACAAATGTTGGTGAGGATGTGGAGAAAAGGGAACCTTGTGCACTGTTGGTGGGAATGTAAATTGGTGCAGCCACTGTGCAAACAGTATGGTGGTTTCTCAAAAAACTAAAAATAGCACTACCATATGAGCCAGCAATTCCATTCCTGGGTATATATCCGGAAAAAAAATAGAAACTCTAATCAGAAAAGATATGTGCACCCCAATGTCCATAGCAGCAATGTTTACAATTACCAAGATAATAAAAGCGACCTAAGTGTCCATCAACAGATGAACTGATAAAGAAGATGTAGCATGTGTGAGTGTATATATATAGTGCATGTGTGTATATATGTAGTATGTGGAGATTATTGTGCTAAGTGAAATAAATCAGACAGAGAAAGACAAATGCTGTATGACATCACTTATATGTAGAATCTAAAAATGAAACAAAATAGTGAATAGAATACAACAAAAAAGAAGCAGACTCACAGATATAAAGAGCAAACTAGGGGTTACCAGTGGGGAGGGAGGAGTGGGGAGAGGCAAGATAGGTTTAGGGGATTAAAAGGTACAAACTGCCATGTATAAAATAAATAAGCTACAAGGATATATTGTATGACACAGGGAATATAGCCAATTTTATAATTACTATAAATGGAATATAACCTTTAAAAATTGTGAATCACTATGTTGTACACCTGAAACTTACATAATATTGTATATCAAGTATACCTCAGTTGAACAAAAAGAATTCCAAGTTACCCCAAAACTTATGTAAATTTAGGAAATAAATCATTAAGAGATGGAATGATACTTTTTAAATTCTTTATCAAATGTATTCTAGTCTCTCTAAACCTCTGAGAGACAAAAATATGGAAATTGTGCAGAAATATACAATGGAATATTAACTCAGCCATAAAACAGAATGAAATAATGCCATTTGCAGCAACATGAATGGACCTAGAGATTGTCATACTGAGTGAAGTAATTCAGATAAAGACAAATATATGATATCACTTATATGTGGAATCTAAAAAAAAATGATACAAATGAACTTATTTACAAAACAGAAATAGAGTCACAGATGTAGAAAACAAACTTATGATTACCAGGGGGGAAAGCAGGGGGAGGGGGGGCAGATAAATTGGGAGACTGAGATTGACATGTACACACCACTGTATATAAAACAGATATAACTAATAAGGACTGTACAGCACAGGGAACTTTTCTCAGTACTCTGTAATGACCTATATGAGAAAAGAATCTAAAAAAGAGTGGATATATGTATATGTATAACTGAGTCACTTTGCTGTACAGCAGAAATTAACACAACATTGTAAATCAACTATACTCCAGTAAATTTTTATTTTTTTTAAGTAAATGGTAAAATGTGGGCAAGTGAAGCATAGTAGTGCTTGTTTTCCCCAGATTCCGGTATTCCAGGGTCAAAGAATGTCACTGAAATATAATAAATGTATTAAAAGTCTAGTATAACAATGGTCATTTTATCTAGTAGGTGTGGAAATTAATCCAAGAATATTCTAAATAATTAAAGCAGAGTCAGAGGTTATTGTCTTTACATTATGTCTAATATCTTTATCCACACAGGAGTAAGTTAAAATTTATCCATTAATGGTCCATAATAAATTTTAGGATTTTGCTAATAATTTCAATTTAAGTTTCTTTTCAAACAGTAGGTCCTAATATGTGATAATTGATTTTTCAAGCACATTTTAGAGTAGATAATTTGAACATCTTATCATATCAAAGATTTTATATTAGGAATGTTTAGAAAAAGTTAAAAGTAGAAGTTTATTAGTTTTTGCCTTAAGGATTAAAATGAATAAATGTAATTTCTTTTAGGTTAATTTATACCTTAATAATTAGAATTTCACAGAGTAAAGAATAAATAATATAATTTCTAATGAAGAATGGTAAAGTAGTATTAGCTATTAGATACTTTTTAAAAGATGATTAAAGATAATATTTTCTAATTAATGGAATTAATTAAGTGACTGGTCCTGCTTAAATTTTTTTCAATCATTTTAACATTAAGTAAAAATGCAAGTTATTTTGATATCTTATATAACATACTTTACTCATCTGAAAATTCACATTGTTTGGACTTCATTTTTTCAATATTTTTTCTAGTAGAATCATTATGAGATTCTCTTTAAATAATTCAGTGCTTATGAAGTTCTTGGTGTCACTAAAATACAATCCTTTGAAATTATTTAGTGGAACTAAACAAACTGTTGTACATTTGGTTTCATATTTTTAGGGAAAAAATATTCCACATTAACTGTATCATCTGCATTCACAAATACTTAGACCCATTGATTGTTTTTGCCTGTGATCTCTGTAGGGTCCAATGGGGGAACAAGGAGAGAGAGGAGAGCCTGGAGCAGAGGGATATAAGGTAATTACTGTAAATTTCACACCTTGCTTCTAAATTTGAATAGGGTTCTCTGTGGTTCTGCTCAGTTGCAAATGAAAATAAGCATCATTGAGATAATTAGTAATGTCTTATGTTTTGGATCCCAGAAGAAGCTCTTTGTATTTTCTGTTCCTTCTTTCTAAAATTACCATCATCTCCTTCCACTGCTGCTTCTTCTCATCATTCAGCTCTCAACCAAAATGTTACTTTCTGAGAGGCCTTCTCTAACTGTCCTTTCTGTCTGTCACTTTATATCTCATTACTCTATTTACTTTATGACATTTAATACTATCTTACCACCTTTTTATACACTTGGGGTTTTTTTATCATCTATATTCCCCCAACAAAACATAATATCCATGAGAATAAGACTCTTGTGTTTTTCATCATTATATCCCCAGTTTCTAGAACACAGAGTTCCTGGTATATAATAGAAATTCATTAAAACAGTTGTCAAATGGATGGATAAATGCCATTATAGTCTTATGTCAATTCTTATCCTCTTCGATTCTTAGAAGAATTTTAAGAGACCAGCTTTATCAGCTCAAATTATATTAGGCTATGTATAGAATTTATTCAGTGTCATTATTTATTAGCATACTTGTGTTGAGCGTATTCTGTATTCCTGCCCTATATCTCGTCCCTTTCTGTTTATAATGTCATATGCTAAACAAAATGGTCATTTGCGAACTCTCTCCCTATAGTTCTTGTCTTATTCTTTCACTCACAACATTCTCTGCCTGCTCAAAAAATTATCTAATCTTTACTTACATAAATCCTGTCTGTCCTTTATAATCTAATTCAAACTCCCTTTTCCCTTGTCTACACTAACAGCAATCTTTCCCTCTTCTGTAGTCCTATAGTATTTATTGTTGATGGAAGTCGTTCGGTACAAATATTTTACAATCTTCTGCTACTATAGTTTTTGCTAATTATTTTTAATGTGAAGATATCTTAGATTCTCAATTTGAATATGACTTTTTAAAAATTAATTAATTAATTTACTTTATTTTTGGCTGCATTGGGTCTTCGTTGCTGTGCGCGGGCTTTCTCTAGTTGCAGCGAGCGGGGGCTACTCTTCATTGCGGTGCACGGGCTTCTCATTGCCATGGCTTCTCTTGTTGCAGAGCAGGAGCTCTAGGCGCTCAGGCTCAGTAGTTGTGGCTCCCGGGCTCTAGAGTGCAGGCTCAGTAGTTGTGGCACACGGGCTTAGTTGCTCCACAGCATGTGGGATCTTCCCGAACCAGGGCTCGAACCCGTGTCCCCTGCATTGGCAGGCAGATTCTAAACCACTGTGCCACCAGGCAAGTCCTGAATATGACTTTTTTCCTTCTTGTACAGTGTCTTGTTTTGAGCCCTGTACATAATATGTATGTAAACATAATTCATTTTTAACAATGAATTGATGGGTTATTTGATCCAACATATACCTTTCTATGTAAAATTTCTGTGATCATGTCTGCAATGAAGACTTAGGTTGCCAGATTGAAGGGACAAGCTGGTAGGTAGATAATTATCATTAATACACTGATTTATCTCAGGCCTGAAATCTGAAAAATCAACTTTCACTTCCCAAAACTCTCTTTGAAACAAATGTTGAAGGTGGTTCTAAATGTTTGTGAAATTCTGGGTATGGCCATCTTATATTTTTTTCTATTTTCAGAGGAACATTTTTAAGAAGGTTTTATATGTACTGTCTCCAATTTACATAACATTTGTATCTACAATGTTTCCTAATGCAAGGAATCCAAATAGATTTACTTGAAATTAGCTTTTCTTGGGGTTGAGAAACCAACCCACTGCTTCCAGCATAATTTGAGAAGTTTCTTAAACTTCTTTAACTTTTTCTGTGCATAACTTCTCCACACAGTCTCAGGAAAATCAGGTTCTAATAATATCTTCTTTTGGCCTCTACCAACTACAGTCAGTAGCTACATCAGCGAATCTATTGGCAAACAAACAATTAACTATTCTATTGGGAGAAGAAAAGAATCTCTTCACCTGGCTAGGAAAAGAAAAATCCTGCCCCCATTTTTCTAGATAGTCATACATTCTTCAGAAATCCTTCATCAGAGGAAAACTTTTCCCTAGGCTCGTTATGGAATCTGTTTTTCCTTCTTCATTCCATAAATAGTCCTGATTAAGTCTTCAATTGTGGATGTTTCATGAGCTAGTGTGAGCCGCATTTTCCTTTCTGTCTTATTCCATACTATTCCTTAGGCTTTAGGAGTCATTTTATCATTTGTTGATAGATCTATTTTAAAAAGCCATGTAGTGCCAGACAATCACAGTAACTTTATTGCTTAGACATCTCAAAGTCACGAAATACCTACACTTGTCCCCTTCCGTGTTTTTCCAAGCACAAGTTTGATTCATACAGGGGAACCATGCTTTATTTAGAGTTAGATTATTCTGTTGTAGCTTTAGGTGATATTGTTAAATGTTTGCTTTTCTATATGGGCATTGTAGACACTATCATTTCACTCTAGTAAACTGATGGTCAGAATTATTGTCAATCTTTTTTGAATTGTGCTAAAATGCACATAACATAAAATTTACCATTTTAACCATTTTAAATTGTACAATTCAGAGACACTTAGTGTTGTATATTGGCAATATTGTACAACCATCACACACTGCCTAATTCCAGAACATTTTCATCACCCTGAAGAGGAAGCCCCATGCCCATTAAAGTTACTTTCCTTCTCCCAACCCCTGACAACCACTACTTTTCTTTCTATCTCTATTGATTTACCTATTCTGTATATTTCATATAAATGGAATCATACAATGTATAACCTTTTGTGTCTGGCTTCTTTCACTTTACATAATGTTTTGAAGGTTCATCTATGTTGTAGAATGTATCCATTCTTCATTCCTTTTTATGGTTGAATAATCACCAAGCTTTTAAAAACACTTTTATGTTCACAAATATTCTTACCGTTGTGGTGAAACTCTTGTGGTGAACGATTATCCTCTGGCAGAAAAAAAAAAAAATGGAACGGGTAATGAAAATTTTGTTCCCATTTGGCTATGAACAATTGAAAGACATTTTGTAATCCTTCCCACCATCCTGTGTTCTTTTTTCCTCTTGAAGAAAGTGAAAATCACAAAAGTGTTTTGCTCATTATCATCAGTAAATCATTATTAGGCATCATTGTATATGACACATTTTATGTGTTACATATAATTAAATCTCTGGTCCCTTCAGCATATATTTTAGTATCTACTATGGATTGGGAGCTATGAATGTAACACGGGGCACCCAAGACACAGTCCCTGACTCCATGGACATCACATACACAAGATAAGAATATTTAATCAGTATAAAAGCAGATATAGTGAAATCGCTGTCATCCAGAAAACTATACATCACATAGGTCAAGATAAATTCACTTGAGGCTTGAGAGAGAGTCAGAGGACATGGTATGAATAAGAATACTATAATGTCAACATTCACTTTTTAAAGATATGAGCAGAAACACACAGATTAAGTCAGGCTAAACTAATGTGAGCCAACCCTAGAAATACACTGAATAAATTATGTACTGAGCTAAAGCCCTAGAAATACACTGAATAAGTTATGTACTGTCTTAAACTCCTTTTTACTTTGGTTTGGCAAAGGTCATAGAATTTTTTGCATACAATAAAATAACAACTAAATCCTCACTTGGCCTTCATTCCTTAGCATCAGACATACATATCCAAATAGCTATTGGACATCATCACAGAAAACACAGCATGTCCCAAACCGTAGTATCATCATCCTGTCCAAATCTGATCCTCCTCTTTTTATGTCCTTAGTTCAGTGAATAGTACCACCAGACATCCGGATGTCTAGTAAATGAATCTTCCCTCTTTCTATCTCCCTCTGTCTCTCTTGCTTTCTCTTTCCTCCCTCCTCTCCCTCCTCTTTCTCTCCTTTCTCTATCCTCTCATTTCTCAACTTCAATTGGCCACTTCATTTGACCTCTTAAATACCTCTGGAGTCTATCCACTTTGCCCTACTTTAGTTTAGGCTTTCATCGTTTTTTGCCTGAATTATTTTAGTAGCTTACTAACTAGACTCCCTATCCCCAGTCATAGCCCTCTCAAATCCTTTCTGCACTTAACATGTTGTGTTACATCAACCTCCATTTATTCTCCTATGCTGTTTCCTCTGCAGAACGCCTTCCTTTTACTTTACTGCCTAGAACACTCATCCTCAGCTTATTATCACTTCCCATATAAAATCCTCTCCAAGCTCCCCTTGGCCATCCAACTCATCTCACCACTAATATCATCAGGAAAAATCAGTCACTTCCTGTAATCTTGCCCACGTAGCTTTATAATAATATTATAAAAGACCTAATATTTATAATTTTTACCACTGCAGAAAAACAGTCTGTCAATTTTTATTGGGGTGGAAAGGACCAAAGGAATTACAGTGAAGCTCCTAGAAAACAAGTTTGGTTTTCGTAAGATTTGTATCCAAACATCACAAAGCCAAGAGAGGCAGCTGGCTATTCTATGATCATTCTAAAAAGGTCTCTGTAAAACTACAGATAGAGTGGTGGCAAAACCATAATAGCCCATGATGGTTTTAAGTTTTGTAGTTTACTCAGTATGCTTACTCTTACTTCACTTTGTAACCCCAGCTTTTCACCAATTGCTTCTCTCCTGAGCTGGGTTAATAAGTGACCTACAATAATCATATTTACTTGAACAAAGCTCCCTCTTGATTGACCTGATTCTGTTACTTTTGCTGACTCTGTTCATGTTCTGTTGGTAAAGGTCATGTGTAGTAATCGTCTTCTCTTTAGTTATGGCTGTGTGCTGTATAGAAAGCTTTCCAAAATAACCTTTCAGTCTTGCAACTGTTCTCTCCCTTAAACAGGATTCATTTACTTTATCAGGAAGTTGAATCTTAAAACCATGAACATTTGCCTCACAGAAAGCAAACAAAGAAGGCTTCAACTGATCTTTCTGTGAGAATAAATATTGTTAGCCTTAAGTATGTAATCCCTTCTTCTCCTAGCCCAGAAAAAGGAGATGAGCCTAATAACTGTCCTTCCTATGGCATTCTTTCTGTAATACACAGGAAGAAAGGAATCTGAAGTGAAGAGGACAGTAGGGAAGGGGATAAAAGAGATTACGTGTGGAATTCTACCTACATAACTCTCACCTGACATGCCCGTAGTTTGTTGCTAGTTTCTGTTTACACACTTGAAAGGTGTAAAAATGTGGTAGGCCAGCATTCCTTCCTAGGAGAACTGGGGTGATGACAGATCGACGAAGTCAGAATCACTTGATGTCTTGGCACATGCAGTAACGACTACCAGTCTTAAGCCCAGTAAATCTACTATCTAAATGGCTGTGACCTTAGTTTGTAAAAATGGAGACCATAGTACACTGGAAAAGGGTTGATAAAAGAAATTTGTTCTCAAACTCTTTATTCATTCGTTATGTGCTCTATTAGTTTCCTGAGCCTGCCATAACAAATTACCATAGACCAGGTGGCTTAAAACAACAGAAATTTATTCTCTCACGATTGTGGAGGCCAGAAATCCAAAAGCAAGATATCAGCAGGGCTGTGCTCCCACCGTAGGCTCTAGGGAAGAATCCTTTCTTGCTTCTTCCAGCTTCTGGTGGCTAACAACCTCCCTTGTGGCTGCATCACTCCTTTAGGGCCCACATGGATAATCCAAGATAATCTCCTTCTAAGATCCTTAATTTAATGATATTTGCAAAGACCCTTTTCTCCAAATAAGATCACATTCACAGTTTCTGAGGATTAGGGCATAGACATCTTTTGTCCATTCAACCTATATGGGGAAAAAAAAAAAAAAAAAACTCTACACTCTTTCTCAGTCATCATTATATCCAGTGGCTATTATGTTCTATACTCTTTCCAAGAGAGACGCATAATCTCTATAATATTTAAATTGAATTTTGCAACATTTTGCTACCACTTTAAGTGATACTACTCTATTCTCTAAGTCACATGTCTTTATTTATTCTAATAATATAACCTTTTTTATTCATAGGGTCACATGGGTATACCAGGACCAAGAGGTGCCACTGGACAACAAGGGCCCCCAGTATGTTTTGAAAGCATTCTTTGTAATTCTGGCATTTAAAAACATTAATGTTAACATATCTTATTTGGTGTCTGCTTTATATGTGATTTCTGTTTTGGCTCCTATTAAAGGGTGAGCCAGGTGACCGGGGTGAACAAGGACTAAAAGGAGAGAGAGGATCTGAAGTAAGTTGAAATCATTTAAGACAATTTGTAACTTATTGCTGGCTTGAGAAAACAGGGGCACAAGGAGTTGCTGTTCATTGTAACTTAAATGATCATTCAGTCTTTCAGAGCAAGAATCACCACAGGCCTCTAAACAGGGTGTTTGTCAGTAATTGTGCTAAAACATCATTATTGATTAATTCGTGTGTTTCGACTGCCATCCAAAGTTCCCTTCACCAGCAGACTACTCTGGCTTTGAGAAAATTGCCTAGAGTTGTCCCAGACTAATTGTCCTTCCTTAGGGTTTCAGGCAGAAATATCAACTAGCCTTAAAACCAGCACTGCAGAGCAAAATTTTAGCAGTCATACCTATTTAGTTGCTGTAGTAAGGTAGGGGTAGAAATAGTTTAACTATATGACACAGACTCACAATTGGTTTAAAAGATTTGTTTTCCATAACACAAGTCAATTATTTGTTATCAGGCGAACTAAAAATCTGTTGAATTTAGCCACCTCTTTCCCTATATACCAATAAACGTTGCCTCAATCTTATGTAACAACTGGATTTGTAATTTGTACCATCACTTCATTGCTGCCCTACTTTTCATGGCATTCTGACTTTACCTGCTACTGATTTAAAATTAAATTCTTTAGAAAATGTACTGTATTTTAATAATAAATTAGGTGAGGATTTATAAAAAGTAATGAATTTGAGACCATGTTTCTCCTAATTTGTTAAGCGGCCTTCACCCATACTTGTGTTTCCCATTTGTGGGAGTTAGTAATAAAATTGAGTTGAGTCGGATATTACATAGGTTTTCATTCACACAAAAGCCATTTTAAATAGTCTTGGCAACTACCTAGTAACTTACTGTCAGGCTCCTTAATAAATAAGGACTAATAAATAATAAATAAAAATATCCCATTGGGACTTACCTGGTGGCACAGTGGTTAAAAATCCACCTGCCAATGCAGGGGACAGGGGTTCGAGCCCTGTTCCGGGAGCAACTAAGCCTGTGAGCCACAACTACTGAGCCCGTGTGCCACAACTACTGAAGCCCGTGTGCCCTAGAGCCTGTGCTCCACAAGAGAAGCCACCGCAGTGAGAAACCCGCACACTGCTACGAAGAGTAACCCCCGCTCTCCACAACTAGAGAAAGCCTGTGCACAGCAACAAAGACCCAATGCAGCCAAAAATAAATAAATAAATTTATTTTAAAAAAAAAATCCCATTGAAGGCAAGCCTTAATTTTAAAAAGAAATTCAAAGAAATAATACAGTTGTCTCATTCGCTTAGAATTTTTAATACCCAAATTGGAAAAAGTAGTGGAAAAAACCATGAACCTAGAACACTACTACTACTTTCATGTGACTTCCTTATACTTGCATTAAGTGCCTAAGGATGCAAATGCTCTCCCAAGGTTTGATCCTAAAATTTCTAATCCTTTACAATTAGTACTTTCATATTCTCAATGTTTTCTTTTTCCTTTTTTGATGTATCTCAGGAAGAAGAAATTTTTTTTATGTTTCTTAGTATCTGTTAAAATTATGCCAACGAAAATAAAATATTCTTACCAGACAACTGCAGCTCCAGCCTATATGGTCAGCTCTTCCTGGGTATTGGAGCTGAAAGGTCTTAAGGAGCCATGGTTTAAATTCTGTATAATCCACGAGAATTAGTTCTTTTCCCACTTTGGGCAATGCTGGTGTACAGGCCGAGGTTACATTAAAAAGCCTCTTTGAATTTCAGATAGTAATGATTGCTACAAGAAAAATCACTGACTATGTGTTACTCACTAGGGACACTTTGAATGGCCAGGTGGATCCTACGGAATTGCCCTCATCTTGTTTTTGCAAAGCTTTAAATTTGTTTTTTAGATTTGGAAATGCCCTTTAAAATCGTTTGGACAACCCTCTCATTTTTCAGACGAAGAAATTTAGGTCCCAGAGGGATTATGAGTTACCTAAGATCACAGAACTAGTTAGCAACAGAACCAACCCTAGAAACTTTATTTCCTGACTCCCATTATTATACAAAAGCCTTCTATTACTTTGAAGTCTTTTATAAATTAAGTTAAATATTAATTTTACTTAACCAGCTAATTCATTAATTGGTCTCTCAGACATGAAACTATGGAAACTCTAAAGAAAAAGTTGGAGCAAGTCAAGTTAAAACCAATTGCAAACCACTACATTTTTTTAGAGACTTTTATAATGAAAATGTAGTGAACTGTCCCATAATGGCTTTCAAATACAGAGACTCAAGCCAAAATCTTACTTTCCTCCCAAAGCAAAATTCCAGATTTTAGTGAATTTAAATTTCTTGGTTAAAAAAAAAAAAAAAAAAGACTTAACTCTCTAAATCTGTGTTTGTACTTTAAAGCTACCCTCTCTAACAAAGTTAGAACTAACAAAGTATTGTGATGACTGTCCTTCAGCTTCATTTGAATAAAAAACAAATGAGTGTTTGGACTATAATGGCACTTAAAATTTTCTGTTATCTAAAGAATTAGATTACCTTCTCTTGTAGTCTATGAAGTGGTACAATCCCAATGAATGGAATTCGTTGTTTTAAATGGATCTGATTTCAAGTGGGCTGTTCTAGTTTTTCAAAGCTAGCCAGACAAAAGAGAAAGCACAATTTTACATATACTCTAAAGAATAAATATGAAATTCATTTGCCTTTCCTATTATGAGAACAGGAAGTCTGTTGACTTATGAGGTACTTATATTTACATAAAATAATATGAGTAAGTTAATTTTGAAAATAGCATAGAATGCTTCTAGCTTTATTATATTTGAACTCTGGGCATTGGTGCAAGAGTGATTTTTTTTTCCTTTTTATGATACCAACTCAATTAATCATCTACAAACACCTTAGATGACAACATACTTTCTTTGTCTTTGGCCCAATCTTTAATTTCCTACTGAACAGACCATCTCTGTGTAGGATTAATATTGAGTAATGTTTGGCTCTTAATTTAGTTACAACACTACCCAGCAATTCCAACTGCAAGATTTTTTTTAATGCACAAATTCAAAAAAATACCAATCTTCTACACTTTGTTGATCTTTATGTATTTTAAACCTCCATTGCAAGTCTGTCGTTTCCCTAACTAGCCTACTTCCTTTTAGTTATGGTGACAATAATTGTCATAAGGAAATCTTTCCTGAATTGACATCTAAAAACAGCAGAGACTGTTTTGTTATTTACTCTACGCTTTTTGTATTTAATAAGGAGATTTTGTCACAATTGTACCATTACAAATAGCAAAATACACATTAAAAATAATTTTCATAGTCATAATTTTCCTTTAGTGTTATTCTGTTGGAAGCTGCTTCCTGATGCCCATCCGAGTATTAATAACATTCTAGTTTTCACAATGATAGACCCATGTATCTAGGTTTTAGAGCAGTATTTAACTGTTCTGAAATAATCCCAACATAATGGTCACCCTAAAATGTAAATGATTTGTGATATGAGACTCTTTTTGTTTTTATTTTGTATTTGAATGTTTAGAATAAAACATGCACATACATGTATAGCATATCTGAACCTTAAGCCATAAACTCAAGTATACAAAAAGTATAATTTTGTTTATGTTCTTTGTAATGGAACTTAACTTCTGTCCTGAGTACCCATCCTGCCTGGTGGTAGAAACCTAATTGATAGAAATCTAGTCAATTGATTGCCTTTAACTCCGTCCACTCAAATATCCTGCATTTGATTTAGAGTTTTTCCCATTTATCCTCTTTTCAAGTCTGCTGTTACATTCTGGGTGGCAATGTTAGGGAAGGGGAATAGGAAGAGAGATTGATCTTTAGCCATCATCTGTTCATACTAGCATCCACTGAAATGTACGTCATCCCTTTTGGCCCCCATCTGCCATCATCCCACCATGTTGGCATCTACCTTGGCCCTCTGGACAAAAGTTCTTTGACCCCTGTTGGCTTGTACAGCTATTTTCTCAACTCAGGTGCAAGATCTCCTGAGATAAGACTCTAAGGGCCATATGCTTCTGTTCTTGGCCACATGGAAATAACATTCTACTGCTCCCCATACCATGCTGGGTGCTTGAGGGACTCAGACTTCCTCAGGCCTCCTGGCCTAGACATCTCATGCAGAAATTTCAACTCTATTGCTGCACTTAGTGCAACTTAGCGTTCATCTCAGTGAGGACTTTAGTCTCTCTAGCCATCATCTCTGTGCCCACACTTATCTGCAGATATTATTGTTTTGTTTTGTTTAGTTTATTAAGTTTTATTCAAATATAGTTGCTTTAAAATGTTGTGTTAGTTTCTTGCTGTACCACAAAGTGAATCAGGCATACGTATACATATATCCACTCTTTTTTAGACTCACTTCCCATTTAGGTCACCACAGAGCATTGAGTAGAGTTCCCTGTGCTATACAGTAGGTTCTCATTAGTTATCTATTTTATACATAGTAGTGTATATAAGTCAGTCCCAACCTCCCAATTCATCCCAACCCGCCTCCTTCCACCCTTGGTAACCGTAAGTTTGTTCTCTACATCTGTGACTCTATTTCTGCTTTGCAGATAAGCTCATCTCTACCATTTTTCTAGACTCCACATATAAGCAATATTATATGATACTTGTTTTTCTCTTTCTGACTTACTTCACTCTGCATGACAGTCTCTAGGTCCATCCATGTCTCTGCAGATGTCACTATTTTGCTCCTTTTTAGGGCAGAGTAATATTCCATTGTATATATGTACCATTACTTCTTTATACATTCCTCTGTCGATGGACATTTAGGTTGCTACCATGTCCTGGCTATTGTAACTAGTGCTGCAATGAACATCATGGTGCATGCATCCTTTCGAATTACGGTTTTCTCCAGATATATGCCTAGGAGTGGATTGCTGGGTCATATGGTAGCTCTATTTTTAGTTTTTTAAGGAACCTCCAAACTGTTCTCCATAGTGGCTGTACCAATTTACATTCCCACCAACAGTGTAGGAGCGTTCCCTTTTTTCCACACCCTCTCCAGCATTTATTGTTTGTAGAATTTTTGATGATGGCCATTCTGACTAGTATGAGGTTATACCTCATTGTAGTTTTGGTTTGCATTTCTCTAATAATTAGTGATGTTGAGCATCTTTTCATGTGTTTGTTGGCCATTTGTATGTCTTCTTTGGAGGAATGTCTGTTTAGGCCTTCCACCCATTTTTTGATTGGGTTGTTTGTTTTTTTTTAATATTGAGCTGCATGAGCTGCTTATATATTTCGGAGATTAATCCCTTGTCAGTTGCTTTGTTTGCAAATATTTTCTCCCATTCTGAGGGTTGTCTTTTCATTTTATTTATGGTTTCCTTTGCTGTACAAAAGGTTTTAAGTTTAATTAGGTCCCATTTATTTTTGTTTTCTTTTTCATTACTTTAGGCAGTGGATTGAAAAAGATCTTGCTGTGATTTATGTCACAGTGTTCTGTCTATATTTTCCTCTAAGAGTTTTATAGTATCTGGCCTTACATTTAGGTCTTTAATCCATTTTGGGTTTATTTTGTGTATGGTGTTAGGGAGTGTTCTAATTTCATTCTTTTACATGTGGCTGTCCAATTTTCTCAGCACCACTTATTGAACAGACTGTCTTTTCTCCATTGTATATTCTTGCCTCCTTTGTCATAGATTAGGTAGCCATAGGTGCTTGGGTTTATCTCTGGACTTTCTACCCTGTTCCACTGATCTATATTTCTGTTTTTGTGGCAGTACCATACTGTTTTGATTACTGTAGCTTTGTAGTATAGTCTGAAGTCAGGGAGTCTGATTCCTCCAGCTCTGTTCTTCTTTCTCAAGATGGCTTTCATTATTCGGGGTCTTTTGTGTTTCCATACAAAGTGTAAAATGTTTTGTTCTAGTTCTGTGAAAAATGCCATTGGTAATTGGGTAGGGGTTGCACTGAATCTGTAGATTGTTTTGGGTGTATAGTCATTTTCACAATATTGATTCTTGCAATCCAAGAACATGGTATATCTCTCCATCTGTTTGTGTCATCTTTGATTTTTTTCATCAGTATCATATACTTTTCTCAGTACAGGTCTTTTGCCTCCTTAGGTAGGTTTATCCCTAGGTATTTTATTCTTTTTGATGTGATGGTAAATGGGATTATTTCCTTAGTCTCTCTTTCTGATCTTTCATTGTTAGTGTATAGGAATGCAAGAGATTTCTGTGTATCAATTTTGTATCCTCTGCAGGTATTATTGTTTCTACCCACCCCAGGACTTGACGGCAGATTGGTGTCAAGGTCTCTTCTCATAGATACCCATCAGTGTCTTAACAGTTTTCCTTCTCTTTTTACCTTTATCCAACTTGAAGATTTTTTATATCCCCTTAGGTAGGAAAAACTTTCTCTTACATTATTATAATTCTTCTAAATATGTTCTTTATGATATAAATTTTATGACTTGAATCCTTTATTACCTTGTTTTTTTATGTTCAATGATAGACTTTTAATATTTAAAAATCAGGCTTTTGTATTTAAAAATATATTCTTTTCAAACTATTCCCCCACCGTGCGTTTCAGAGGACTGTTTTGAAATTCTTAAGCTAAAAAAGTCTATTTTGAAAATCAAAAGTTTAGAACAAATCTCTTGCTTTACATAAAAAGAAATACTGTGAAGGAAAACACACGCCAGTTAACATATTTGAATATTATCACAATTCATGTACTGTTTAATTAGTGCTATTCAAGACAACTGAAATCAGAATTGTTTTCAATATTTAAAACAGTCTTTATTTGTCTATTTTACTTCTTTATTATATTCTAAAAGATACATCTATTATAGGAATCATATGTTCCAGAAATTGTATTTACTTCAACTAAACCCAGTTCACCAACTATCCCCTTTTCTGGTTTCCTTACCCTTAGGAAGAATTTACATTAGTGACTTTTTAAAGCAAGTAAAAGAGTTTTTGAACTTGGAGGTAGAACCCTTGATCCATATAGCTCCCTATCATCGAATTCTAACAAAATTGGATTTTTATCTCTTACAGAAAATGCCCTTTTTCTCTCTGATTATATACACTATTTCTTCTTAAAACATTTAAGCTCATTTTCAGAAGATGTAACATCTTCTGAAATTGTTTATTTTGTCATTGTTGTCAAATTGAATCTTTAGTACAACTGTGTTCAGATTTGAATAACTTAACATCTCATTTTGGTGGAATTATCCTGTTTCTGAGAACTTTTGATGATTTCTGAGAAATGTTTCTGGTAATGGCAATATGCTTCTTTTTCTTATTTGTGAACTAGGTCACTCTTTAACACCTTTTTCTTCTTAAAATAATTTTAGGATATCATCAGAATAATGGCATGATTTGCAAGGGCAAATTTCTAACTATCCTGGTAGACCGTTACTGCTGAATCAATCATGATTTAAAATATCTCACACGTGGAAAAACAAGCAATTATGTGGGAAATAAAGATCTTTTCTTTGATTTACAAGTATGTTCTTCTCTGTGCTTCCAGATAAGCACATTTTAGGTTATCGGTTTATGTCCCTCACTACACTGTAAGTGCCTTGTGAACAAGAGTTTTGATTTTGCATCTCCAGCACATAACAGAATTCCTGATACCTAATAGTCAAGAAATGTTTACTGAATTAATTAAATAAGTACTTAACCACTTTCAGTAGGGAGACAAAGGCCTTGCCTGAAGTGGGGACTTTTATTTAAATAATCTATTCAGTTCCTTTTTAGAACTATAATTTAAATTCTTAAATCATAGAATTTGGAGCCAGGTGGAAATTCATAGATCATATAGTCAAATTCTTTCATTTACAGATGAAGAAAATGACTCTCAGGAAAGTTAAATGGCAATCCCAATGATAAACAGCTAGTTAGTGGCGGGACTTGCTGTAGCCTTCAGGTCTCAGAGTTCTTTTCTATGCCTTCAGTTTAATTAACTTTATAGCAATGAGTTGACAACTGTGCTTCACATTTTTAGGGTCCTAAGGGGAAAAAAAGAGCTCCTGGCCCTTCTGGGAAACCTGGGATTCCTGTAAGTAACAGGCCTTTTTCATCTTTATTGTTTTTCTAAATAGAACTTTAGCAAGCAGAAAAGTTTGGGGCCAATTATGACGTGTTGGATAAATCAGATTGTCTTCAAAAAAATGTTTAAACCCATGCCGGAACACAGAGGGAACAAAATATGACCATTAGTTCAAAACCAAGCTTGGTGTTGAAACGGAAGTCACTGCAACTGAAGGTTGTTATTTTCCAGTGCAGGGAGATCTCTCTGTGGATTTGTGCTACTATTCTTTGATGGTGAACCACTAAAAAACAGGCAACTTGCAGTCATGACTAAATGAATGGTGACAGAGGTCAGAGATTTTCAAGCATAATTGAAAAGACATGAGCTGGATTTTAATTGAAGAACTCGGCCTCTCATTTTCCTGGGAAATAGAACAGAAAGTCTTAGAAAAAAGCTTTAACTCTTTTCATCACAGAACAAAGATTAATTTTACCTTAGCCATCCGTTTCCTCTTTGGCCAAGCAAATATGTGTAGACTAGCTTATTAGCAAAGACTTCCTGCTGGTCTCCCCTAGCCAACAGCCTGCTTTGGGTGGCCCGTGTTGTGTTGGTTCAAAAACAGTAAAGAAAAGTGAACATAAATTATGAGCACATTGAGATCAGAGATTCCCTACAGATTAAATCCAGTTGCCCAAGAGTACAAACAAAATGTTCAGACCTTTACTCAGTCATATAATTATCTAATTCAAAGTGGCAACTAAAAGAGCCGTAATTTATTTCTTGGGAAAATACAATACAGAGTTTTAGAGATGGTGAGTGTCAGCCTATATCCTAAACTGACAGGTGCACATAGCTGATCTTTTCTCCACAGCTGGATAGAGCATGGGCTGGTACAATGAGAAATACCAGGAAATTACAGTAAAGTGGAAAAGGTTACACAGTAAATTGCTGATTAGCTTGGCATTTCAGTTTAGGGAACAGTTACCTGATCTGTTGTATCCAAATAGTAAATTATCAAGGAATCCAGGAAACAGGAAAAATTTTCCTGGGACAGGGTTTTAAGAATGTAACCTCCCACCCCCCAATAAGTATAAAAGTGTTTGTCATTTAAACATCTGTACAACATCTCTCTATAATCCAAGTAATTTTTAATTACCAAGGGACTTCCAGGCCTACCTGGGCCAAAAGGCATGCAAGGATACCCTGGAGCAGAAGGCATTTCAGGAAACCCTGGTAAAGTTGGGCTACCAGGAAAACAGGGACTTCCTGTGAGTAGATTGAATATTCTTTGCTCTTTATTTCTTATGCATAAGTGTCTCTTTACTAAAACCATAGATACTTTGGCTGTCTTTCTTAACATTGACATTGGTTCATATTGTGTTTATGATTTCCAGGGAATGTCAATGAGTACATGTTGGATGTTTTATAACTAATAACCCATATTATTAATAATTTATATTATTTTTACACATATAAAAGCTGGTACATAGGAACAATAAAGAAGTAAAACTTTAAGGGGGCTTCCCTGGTGGCGCAGTGGTGGAGAGTCTGCCTGCCGATGCAGGGGACGTGGGTTCGTGCCCTGGTCTGGGAGGGTCCCGCATGCCACAGAGAGGCTGGGCCCGTGAGCCATGGCCGCTGAGCCTGCGCGTCTGGAGCCTGTGCTCCGCAACGGGAGAGGCCACAACAGTGAGAGGCCCGCGTACCGCAAAAAAAAAAAAAAAAAAAAAAAACACAACTTTAAGGGCTACACAGCCTGTGTTTTGAGTTCATCAAATGTCTTAAGCCACCTTTGGAACATTTCAGGCTTGGCAATAACTCAAGGTAAGTTCTGCCAAAATCATTTTCCCTTTACTTTTATAGCCTCACTATTTTAAAGAAATTGTGTGAACATTTTCTTTATGTTCATCTAGTGGTGATGCCATGCGCAGTGATGTAGATTATTATTTTTATGCAGATTTCTATCTTATTTATTTGATCAGAAATTTTAAAATGATATTTTTGTCTTCATTTAGCCATTTTCCCTCTTTCCTTCCTAAGGTCATCATAATCCAGATATTTTTTGTTATCTCATGTTGTGTTTCCATTTGAAATACAAGAATAATTAATTGCATATTTCAGTAATCCAGTAAAATTTATCCTTTTACATTTCCACTATTTTTGGATATGATTATCTATTGACCTGTTTTTCTTTTCTTAAATGAATCAATCCTAGTTGTTTATTCACATGTAGCATGGGACTGTAGCAAAGCTCAAGCCCAAATTAATATTATTCTTTCACTATGATGAATTATCTCATTTGTTTAAAAATAAGTATCAAATTATGACCCAGCCAATTTAATTATTTCAGAAATAAATATCTGGCCATATTCTATTTGGAAAGGTGAATATGTTTAAGGAGGCTTAGTATGGTTTCTATTTGCTTTGGGGACAGTATATCTGAACATCAGAGCATCAGGGTGTAAGCCCTAGAGAAATTTGACAGCCAGGCTGATATTTTGATTAAAATATATGTTTTCTAAACTTCTGCCATTAACATCAGTCTGGTTAAAAGAGGACTTCCATTTGAGATCCCAGTCTTAAAGGGAGCTCGCGCCCTGAACCTTCATGTAGGTGCTGCACTCTAGGCTCACCATATAAGAGTCTTAAAATGAGGTTGTGGGGTTTTAAAAATACAACAGTAAAACACTTTGAATTGGTCTGAGAGTCTGTACTTAAGTTTTACTGGGAAATGTTAGAGTGAATCTTACTGCTTTGAGTAAGATTTTGAGAGCTGAAACAAGGAAAACCACATTGCAAAATATGTCATATTTCTTGCTGTGAACACAGGTTTAGTCATGGAGGTGGTATGTATGTGGATGTGTCCAGTAGTCGATAAGGCTAGAAACTGAATTGTAAATACTAATAACAGCAAATAGATTTGTTTAATTACTGGGAAGAGGGATTCATTTGTTTTCTGACTAAAATAATACTAATCCAGGTACCTATTCCAGATATGGATAATACAAATCAGGATCCTATATATATACATGTTTAATAAGAATTTCAGACATTTAGCATATAAGATATTCATCAGACACTAGTGACAGGTCAAAGTCATCCACATTTTTTACACCAAGTCACTTAATACTTCATTGTGGCAAACAACTTCTTTCTGGCAGTATGTGACACCTGAAGGTCTTCCTGGAAAGGACTGAAAATTGGAAAATAAAAGGAAAACATTGATTCAGACTAAAAAAATATGAACCATTTTCTCTTACATAAAAACAGCAATGTGGCAAGTGATTGTTATCTGCTGCTAGTTTCCAGAAAGAAAACAGACATTTTCTAACAACTCTACATCCTTCTTTAATGGGGTAATACTTAAAGGACAGTAATATAATGGCTAAGAGAAAGCCAATACAGAAAATGGTAGATGCAAATAAGATACTGATTTCATTTTAATTCTAAGTTGCATTCTAGAATCTGCCACACGGTTTTGATTGGCTGTGTGGGTGAAGGCTCATGCATAAAACCAAATCACTGGTTCCACATAGAATAAAAAAGAATGAAGAGGACTTAAAGCCAGATGCTGAAGCCATTTGCACACTCGGCTATTCCAAGACCCAGTTAGAACTCTGGGTTATATCAAAAGGGCTCTTTGGTTGCAAACAACCGAACATGGCTATGTGGATTGCCTGTGTATACAGATTGCCCCAAGTTCTGCCCACTGGGAAGAATCTCCTTCACTGATATCTTTCAGGCTTAAATGCAGCAGCAATCCACTTCTAGCAGATGTTGACATTCAATGCAGATCTATCCATAAATCAGGCCTGAACTTTTTTCTCCTCTACTAACTGGTAAGGGGAATTCTCTAGGAAGGCTGAAGGAGCAGTGGTAAAGCAGTAGAACAAGTATCATGGAAGTCTCAGTTGCTTGCATATTTTGTTTGTGATTTCTGGACCTGTTAGGACCCAGTCTCGATATACACCATTTCCATTTAGGAGTGAACGCTGCTGTGCCCAGCCAATTTTATGATTTAGTGGATCAAATATCACTCAGATCATAATGGTCAGTTCAGGACACATAGTCATTTGATGTCTCAGGGTCGGTTATTCAGCTTCAACCACAGCAAGCCCAGAACTGCTTTCCAAATGGGAAATTACATTTGACAAAGAAGGCATTGCTTATGTCCAAAACCTTATGGGTATAAGCAGTGATTCTCTTGTGGGGGTTATCAAAGGGTCCATATAGCATCTCTACCAGCCACAGACCCTTCTGATATTATTGGATCTGCTTAGTCATAGCAAGGTAGCTTACACAGCATCCTGAATCTGCTGCTGAGCATTTTCGTCGGGGGCCACCCAAAACTAGCAAGCTGCCAAAGAACTGGACTTTCTCCAGAGAAGATACATGAGTGACCAATAATCACATGGAAAGGTGCCCAGCATCACTAATCATTAGGAAAATGCAAATCAAAACCACAATTAGATACCACTTTTACAACCGCTAGGGTGGCTATCATCCAAAAAAATAAAAAATTGAAAGAGAGACAGAAAATTACAAGTGTTGGTAAGTGTGTGAAGAAACTGGCACCCTGTGTATTGCTAATGGGAATGTAAGATGATGCAGCCGCTGTGGAAAACAGTATGACAGGTCTTGAAAAATTAAATACAGAATTACCTTATGATCCAGCAACTCGCCTCCTGGCGAGTTATATCCAAAAGAAATGAAAGCAGAAACTTGAACAAAAATTTTCCAAATGTTCATAACAACATCATTCACAGTAACCAGTAGGTGGAAACAACCCACGTGGCTGTCAGCAGTGAAACAGATAAACCAAATGTGGTATATACATACAGTGGAATATTATTCAGTCTTAAAAAGGAAGGAAATTCTGACACACGTTACCACATGGATAAACCTTGGAGACATGTTAAATGAACTAAGCCAGACACAAAAGTACAAACAGTATATGATTCTACTTATATGAGGTACCTAGAGTGGTCAAATGCATAGACAGAAAATAGAATGGAGGTTGCCAGAGACTGGGAGGAGGAGGATTTGGAGAAGTTATTGTTTAATGGGTACAGAGTTTCAGTTTGGAACATAAAAATTTCTGGGGCTTCCCTGGTGGCGCAGTGGTTGGGAGTCCGCCTGCCGATGCAGGGGACGCGGGTTCGTGCCCTGGTCCGGGAAGATCTCACATGCCGTGGAGCGGCTGGGCCCGTGAGCTATGACCGCTGAGCCTGCGCGTCCGGAGCCTGTGCTCCGCAATGGGAGAGGCCGCAACAGTGAGAGGCCCGCGTACTGCAAAAAAAAAAAAAAAAAAAAAATTTCTGGAGATGGATGGTGGTGATGGTGGCACAACAATGTGAATGTACTTAATGCCACTGAACTATACATCTAAAAATGGTTAAAATGGTAAGTTTATGTTATATATATTTGACTGCAATAAAAACCTAGCAACTTTACAGGCTACCCAGTAAGTGGGTAAATGGGTTGTAGCAGCATACCCAAAGGTGGTATAGATTGACTCCAAAGTCCAGAGAGGCTCACCAAGCATTGTGCCTCTTTTATTGTGATGAGCAATGCAAAGTGCAACAACTTGTCTCTACTTTAGAGAGGATATCCTGATATGCCCCCAAACCACTACCCCTAGGAACTTCTTCCATTTAGCAGTCCCATGAACTTTTTAATCCTATCCTCTGGTGTATCTTTAGGGTGCTTGTTCTCTTCCACTCTCCAGGTCCAGTTAGCATAGTGGCCTCAGTTTAATGGACCTGCCTGATATTTTGTGAGATGTCAAGACTATAAAGATATCACTCTGGTCTATTTTATGACAGAGAGGAGAATTGAGCTGACACAGCACTGAGATAAGGCATTGAAGTGATACAGCTCTTTCTGCCTTGTGAAGGCAAGCAAACTGCCTCTGATCATCTTCACTGATAGGAATGTTAGTAGGAAGTATTTTTACTAGGTCAGTAACTGCTGTTGCTAATTGCTGTACTGTTTAGTAAAGACACCATATCAGAAACTGCAGCTGTGATTGGCATCAACACACAATTGAGTTTGTAAGTTTAAGTCTTGGAGTTATCTGGTGTGTGCACCGAACAGATGAGTAAAATGGATATGGGATATGGTAGGATCACTGCTTTTGCATCTTTCAGGTCTTTTGGCCGTAGTATATACAATTTTCCACAGGGATGTGGTGGTTAATATGAACAGTTTTCTACAGGGGTGTGGTGTTACCTTAGGTATACATTTGTGGGGAAGGGGGCAGGAAGAGATAGTTGCAGGGGCTTCCACATGTCTCTTCCCTTCCTACCACAGTAGCATTTACTTTATAAGTGAGGGATTGTTACTATTCTCTGAGATTGGAGAAAATACAAAAACAAAAACTGGGCTCACAGTCCTACTGGACCCACTTGGGAAAAAAAATTGAGCCAAATCTGCATTTATCACTATTTATCCCTTGGCCTTCATCAACTTACACTCTGACCAGAGTGCCGTGATGATATTTTGGATTTCCAGGGTTTATTATCAGTTCAAATTCAATATCTAACAGCTCCCAGAAAGGCTGAGAGTTTCTGTTTCCCCAGTGTTCAGTCACCTGGTAAATGACCACATGTCCCTCTGCAGAAGGCTTAGGGCAGAAGTCACTGTGTATACCTATGACCACATTGCAGGGTTCTTCCTCAAAGAGAAGCTGCCTCCCCCTCAGTCAAGGGATTCTGATGTAGGAACTGGCTTGAGTCTGGGAACTGAGCGAGAGGCCATGAATCCCAAGTCTTTAGTGACTTTAATTAGGATTTAGTGACTTTAATTAGGATTAGTCTGTAGTGACTTTAATTAGGATTATACCCATCAGACCTAGAATTCTTCTACCTATACATCAATATATTAGCATATGGTATATGTAATTCCTATGGCTCTTTGATCAACTCACCATCAGCACAGATCTCTGCAGGTCAAAACATCTAGTCAAAACACCTTATGGCTTAGTGTGATAATTGCTTCTACCTTTTCTCTGATAGTAAAGCACTGTCACCTAGAATCTACCACTCAGAGTCCAATATCCCTATTTAAATAAGGGAACTTTATCCTTATGACATTTCTTAACACCTTGGTAAGGAGTGTTCTTTGATCCCTTTCAGGGGCCATGGTTAGAGGGTGGTTGATCAGATTGCACGTGATAAATCTGTCTCCACACTTCTATCTTCCTGAGCACTTGAACCCCTTCCTACGCAGTATTCTAGGGGAGTTATAGCGTTCAACCTCATTAACTGTAGGCTGTAGTTGAGTCAAGGCTTCAAATTGCCAATCCATCAGACTATTAATGGTGCTCCCAGATGCTTGAGCAGGTGGCTATCTCCACAAGCAAGGAAGACTAAGAGGGAGTTGAGCTTCACAGTTCTTAGTCTTGCCCATATCTGCTCAAATATCCCCATCCCTTGTCTTGGAGTTCTACTCTTTCTCCACCCAGTGCCCTTATTTAGCATAAGATGTCTGGTTAGTTGAAGATGTATTTGTATACACATTCTGCAAATCTTACAGTAGTTTGGGTCCTCAGCCACATCTGCCTTGGACTATAGGAGATGAAAGACTCCTTCAAGCTGCCGTGGGGATTTTCTGATTTTTCATTATGTTCTAAGTTGAGCATGCAAGACCTTTATTTTGTCCCTTTCTCTGTATTCTCTCTAGATCACTCAAGAGACTGCCCTCTGATCACGCAGTCTTTATAGTCACTATGTTCACCATAGTGAATACATGCCAAGGCCACATGATCTTCTGACACTTTGCCCTCCAGCAGCACTTAATCTAATGTCATGGCCAGTGCTAATTTGAATAATCATGATGCCACTGCATCCCACAGATTAGTAGTGTCCGTTTATCCGCAACAAGGAAGTTATCTGAGCATTCCTTGATTATGAGCAAACCAATCTCAGAATCCCATTTGTGGGGTTAGTTTCCTGACTTCACTCTTATTACCAATTACATATCACAGTCTAGCTAAAAACTGTGGGGCAACTGAGGAAGGTTTAATAAAGGGACTACTTACAAAAATGTGAGCAGGGCTAAGGAAAACCCAGAAGAGATGCTGAAGCACCTGAGCGATAGCAACAATGGCGCATCATTACAACCCATAGGCCTGAAGAGACAAAGGAAAGGGGAACAAAATTATAGAGAAAGTAGTTATTGCCATAGGATAGAGCCATTTAGCAGGAGTTGAGACCTTCAATAGAAGGATTCAGCCAATCCACTGCAACTCAGCAAAGGGAGAGCCAGGGGAATAAGTATTTCAGTCTCCTCCTGTCTTCCAGTCCCCTAACAGTACACCCTGTTAGCCAAACTCAACCAAGTAAGAGTGATAATAGGAACAATCTGCCCTGGCAGGGAGGCCTATTTTATCACTGTCATGGTTTAGAATTGCTAGTCTGTGATGGTGAAAACAAAAGCAATTTTAAAGATTATTTTAAAAATTCACTACCTTATACATATTTGTGTATATATGTCAGTCCCAATCTCCCAGTTCATCCTAATGAGAACCTGCTGTATAGCACAGGGAACTCTACTCAGTGCTCTCTGGTGACCTAAAGTGAAGGAAATCCAAAAAAAGAGGGGATAGGGCTTCCCTGGTGGCGCAGTGGTTGAGAGTCCGCCTGCCGATGCAGGGGACACGGGTTTGTGCCCCGGTCTGGGAAGATCCCACATGCCGCTGGGCCCGTGAGCCATGGCCGCTGAGCCTGCGCGTCTGGAGCCTGTGCTCCGCAACGGGAGAGGCCACAGCAGTGAGAGGCCCGCGTACCGCAAAAAATAAAAAATTTTAAAGAAAGAGGGGATATATGTATACATATGGCTGATTCACTTTGCTGTACAGCAGAAACTGACACAACATTGTAAAGCAACTATACCCCAATTAAAAAAAAATACCACACCCCCCCCAAAAAAATTCACTACCAACAATGCATTCCCTTACTGCCTTCACCAAGGGGGGGCTCCCTCCCATCCACGTGCCCTTGGTATGTCACTCACCAGTAAGGGAACCTGCTGGGTCACAGATCAGGCTGGAAAAGGGCAGATCTCAAAAGGCAAACAGAAAATATCCAGGCAACACTATTTAAGTTCTCTCTATACATGGTGTACATCAGCAATCTGTTCCCTGTGTCAAAAAACTACCCCTGGTAAACCAAATCAGCCTACTTTCCTATGGCCAGTGAGCTAAATGGTTTTTACATTTTTAATGGTAGAAAAAAATAAAAAGAATATTGTATTGTGGCACATGAAAATTACATGAAATTCAGATTTCAGTATTCATAAATTTATTGGCACACAGCCACGGTCATTTGTTTACAGATATAGCTGCTTTTGCACTACATGACAGAGCTGAGTAGCTGCAACAGAGACCAGTGGCCCACATGGGCTAAAATATCTACTATCCAGCCTTTTTACAGAACAAGTTGGCTGATCTCTGGTCTATTTGTATTATCACATCGTTTTTATTACTATGGCTTTGTCTTATGGCCCCATATTTAGTAGGGCAAGGCCCCTTCTTTACACTTCTACCACATATATTTGAGATTAGATTTGAGTTTCTTTAAAAACAGAACATAAACTTGAATTATCACTGGGTTTGCCTTAGATTTATTTGGGGAAAATTAATATCTTAACCTTTTAATTATCTGAGATAAAATATTCTTGTCATCTTATCAATATAAGATCTTATAATAGATTTTGTCCATAATAATAATGGTAAAAAGTTATATAATACTTAGTATGTGTCAGGTACCATGATAAATGTTTTACTGTATTAACTCATTTAATCTTTACAATATTATAGATACAATTATCATCCTTATTTTATACAAAAAAAAATTGTCACTTTCATAGTCACATAGCTACAAAGGCAGTCTAACTCCATATTCTTTGTTCTTATCAATATGCAATATGGCCCCTCAATAAAGGCCTTATGTATTCTTATTTTTTATTTTATTTTCTAGTTACTTATTACTTACTTAAATGTTACTGATTTAGATTACATTCTATACAACTGGATTTTTTTTATTTCTAATAATTTGCTATTGTGATCCTATTGGATTTTTAGGTAGGTAATATCTTCAAACAATGGCAGCTTTAACTCTTAAACTCATTTTTTTTCTTTCCACATAGGTGGATAGGGACCCTCAATACTATCTTAAACAGTAGCAGTAATAGCAGACCTCCTTCTACTGCTTGAAATCTTAGAGAGAATGCATCTAAAATTCCTCTATTAAGAATATTTTGCCATGTTAATTCTGTATTTTCCTTGTCCTGTACTATCTTTGGGGGTTTTTGTTTCTTTTTTCTTATTTTCTGATTTCCATTGGATAGATTGAATTCTCTTCTGCAGGTTTAAAAGTTACCTATTCTCTTTCAGTTGATGTTCTTGTGGCAGCTGCCCCAAATTTAAGAACCAAATATGTCCTTGTTTAACTCTAGTGATTTGTTTAATAAATCAGTAACTGTATCTTCCCTCTAACAAGACAAGTACTTGTGTTTGTTCTCATGTCCTTTTGTTTCTATAAACCACTCTTTCCCTTCATCATTTTTTGATATTACCTTGAATCTTGACTTATAATTCTCATGCATTTACATTCTCTTTTTTTTAACTTATTCTGATTTTTAAAAAAATTTGTATTGGTGGGGCTTCCCTGGTGGCACCGTGGTTGAGAGTCCGCCTGCCGATGCAGGGGACACGGGTTCGTGACCCGGTCCGGGAGGATCCCACATGCCGTGGAGCGGCTGGGCCCATGAGCCATGGGCGCTGAGCCTGCGCGCCCGGAGCCTGTGCTCCACAATGGGAGAGGCCACAACAGTGAGTGGCCCGCGTACTGCAAAAAAAAAAATTTTTTATTGGAGTATAATTGATTTACAATGTTGTGTTAGTTTCAGGTGTACAGGAAAGTGAATCATTTATACATATACATATATCCATTCTTTTTTAGGTTCTTTTCCCATATAGGCTGTTACAAGTATTAAGTAGAGTTCCCTATGCTATACAATAGGTCCTTATTAGTTATTTGTTTTATATATAGTAATGTGTATATGTCAGTCCCCATCTCCCAATTTATCCCTCCCCCCTTTCCCACTGGTAACCATAAGTTTTTCTTCTATGTGTGTAACTCTGTTTCTGTTTTGTAGATAAGTTCATTTGTACCCTTTCTTTAGATTCCACATATAAGCGATATCATATGGTATTTGTCTTTCTCTGTCTGATTTACTTCACTCAGTATTACAATCTCTCGGTCCATCCATGTTGCTGCAAATGGCAGTATTTCGTTGTTTTTTATGGCTGAGTAATATTCCATTGTATACATGTACCACATCTTCTTTATCCATTCATCTGTTGCTGCACATTTAGGTTGCTTCTATGTCCTGGCTATTGTAAATAGTGCTGCAGTGAACGTTGGGGTACATGTATCTTTTTGAATTATGGTTTTCTCCAGATATATGCCCAGGAGTGGAATTGCTGGATCATATGGTAGTTCTATTTTTAGTTTTTTAAGGAAGCTCCAAACTGTTCTCCATAGTGGCTGTACCAATTTACATTCCCACCAACAGTGTAGGAAGGTTCCATTTTCTCCACACCCTCTCCAGCATTTGTTGTTTGTAGATTTTTTGATGATGGCCATTCTGACCTACTTTCTCTTTTTATTTCCTTTGTTTCTTTTTTTAACATAGTAGTAAACTTAATTAAGCTATTTAGTCACTATTACTTTCAGTATTCCTTATAGAACCTCCTGAATTTATTTTTATTATTATTTGAGTACTTCCTCCAAAAAGTATTTTCAATGTAGGTGTTTGTGAGATAAACCTTCCAAGGCCTCATATGCCAGCAGATATCTTTATTATCCCCTTACATTTATATGATACATTCAGCACTGTACTGGAGCTTCTACTAATGGTTCTAGTCAGTAAAAGAAAAAGAAATAAAAACCACCCAGATTGGAATGGAAGAAATAAAACTGTCTTTATTCACAGACAACACGATCATCTATGTAGAAAATCCTTCAGAATCTACCCAAAAAAAACCCACTAATAATTGAATTTAGCAAGATTGCAGGATACAATATCAATATACAAAAATGAATTGTAGGGGCTTCCCTGGTGGCAGTGGTTGAGAGTCCGCCTGCCGATGCAGGGGACACGGATTCATGCCCCGGTCTGGGAAGATCCCACATGCTGCGGAGCAGCTGGGCCCGTGAGCCATGGCTGTTGAGCCTGCGCGTCCGGAGCCTGTGCTCCGCAGCGGGAGAGGCCACAACAGTGAGAGGCCCGCGTACCACAAAAAAAAAAAAAAAAAAAAAAAAAAGTTGTATTTCTCTATACTCAACGAACAATCAGAAATTGACATTTAAAAAGCAGTACTTACTGTAGTATCAAAATGGGATAATCTGACCCCCCAAAAATGTGCAAACTTGATACTGAAAACTGTAAAACATTGCTGACAGAAATTAAAGAAGACCCAAATGTTAAATGGTGTATACACTATGTTCATGGATCAGAAGACTCAATACAAATAGCAACATAGAGAAGGGGCAGTGAATGGACATAGGGAGCAAATGAAGAAAAACACACACAAATATTAGATAAACAGTGGAAAAGAAGGTCCAGAACCAAGTGGTGAGGAATTCTAATATTTAGAAGTCAGGTAAAGAAGGAAGAGGAGATGACAAAGGAGTCTGAGACGGAGTCGCCATAATAGATAGGAGAAAAAGAATGTAATGTCGTGGGAGCTTAAGAATATATCAAGGAGAAAGTCATCGACTGTGTCTAATCATCATGAGAGAGTTTGTTGGACATGTGTTTTATTCTGTTTTTGGTTTTGTTTTTTGGCTACTCAGCATCTTGACCCCATTTTTATGTTCAGAAATTTTTATGTTTCCTTTCTTTTTTGAGTCTTGATGGCAAGCCACCTTCTACTACTGAAGTCAAAAAGTCTAGACTCTTACCTTCCACTCCCTCTTTGAAACAAGAATGTAGGCCTATGACCCAGGCCTAAGAAATCAGTTATATTCACCCACACCTTCCATTGCAGAGTTAGTAAGACAGAAGCAGCGATAATGGAGATTCCGTTCTGGTGGCAGTTGCAGTAACTTTTAGTGGCACTCAGTGTCCAAGGATGACTGCGGTCAATGTCCAGCAGCTGGTCCGGTGGTCACTACAGTGTCTAAATTCTGGCTGCCTAGTCTTCTTTTAATTCTACCCATTTTCCAAACCTGGTTTTCTAGATTTATCTGTGATTATATGAGCTACTCAATATCTTTTCAGTAAATTTTTTGCTTAATTGGTTTCTGATGTTTGCAAATAAGGACCCCCCTACACACACACACACCTAATACAGAAATCTAACAAGATAAAATTATCATCATTGTATTTTAGTATATGGAGGTCATTGGTAACTTTAGCAAGTGAGTATTTGATTTGATTAGTGGGGTCTGAAACAGGATTGGAGTGCTTGAGGAGTGAGAGGGTATGAGGAAATCAAGATATGCAGACAATCCAATGGAGAAAGTTGGCTCTGAAGGAGAAGGTAGGGCAATAACTGGAGAAGAAACTGAGGCTAAGGTAGAAAGTTATTTTTAAATGAGCGAGCCTTAACCATATTTAAATGCTAGAGGGACTTAGTAGAGATGGAGAGACTGAAGACTTAAAATCAAGGGAAAAAAGAATCTGAGTATGAATTGGTCAGATAACAAAACATGCATATTCTAACTCCACTTAGTAAGTTATTCTACTTCTAATTGGAGGTCATTAAAAAAAACAGATTCTGAGCCACATATCCCTTTATATATGACTAGTATAAAAAGCTCATTGAATTCTGTGGTGAAAAAATTGAAATGAATTACAATAATGTTGAATACTACTGCAGTATACCTCACAGGGCCATGAAGTTGAGTGGCATCTGGTATTTCCATTAGTAAGCAATTAGGTATCAGATCGTAACTCACTGTCTCCTACTTTTTAGCATTTTCAAAGAATGTTAGAAAAGATTTACATGCATACTTAGAAATCAGGATGTCATAAGTATTGAAGTATTTTGTAACCATTGAAATAAAAACAAAATAACTTTCCCTTGAAGAATCCCCTTTCAACCCCAAGGTTTACACATGATATTGGTATTTATGAATACAGAAATACTTTCCACAAATGTTTCTGCTCCCTGTAGAACATCTGATATGAAATTAGTTATAATGCTTTATAAGGGACAAGTCTGTTCAGTGAAATTAGGTACAGTGGCTAAACTGGTCATTGGGAAAAGTGATTTCTAAGATAATTATTTCTGAAACCTACTATGGTCATAGAAAAATTGCTTAAGAGAAAGTAATACTAGCAAATTCCCTGGAATATTTTCAACAAGGATAAGGACATCTTTCCATTGGTCTTTTTTTTTGTTGTTGTTTTTTCTTTTTTTCAAATCATGGCACCATGGTGCTTTTTGGCTTACCTTTAAAGACTGCTGGATTTTTCCACTGAGAAAAATATTTATTCTGGGATTTCTAGCATTATGCAACTGCCTGATTTTCCTAAACAATGTTCTTTCTTTTTTTTGATGTGGCCAAAGGAGTTAAAGTATTCCTGGCACATTCACACTGCAGTTTCAGTGTTTTTTTAAAGTCATGTGACTATAACTGAAGGATAGTATTGGGGAGGCTCACAGTTGACTGTGTGAATTTTCTTCTGTATAAATGAGTGTTTTGAGACTAGGCAACTTAGCACATCTGTAGTAAATGAGTCTACCATGCTGTTTTCATTTATGAAAAAGGAAAACAACTTTTCCCTGCAAAGATCATAAATCTATTTGTCATCAAAATGAAGCCTTACCCATTTTTTTTATTTTTCACTGCTGCAACTATAAAATTGGTTATTGGAAAAAAGGGAAAGAAACAAAACTAACAGCTTGACTTAGGACAAATCAAGGCCTTTCAATCCTTTTTTTTTTTTTTTTTTTTTTTTTTGCGGTACGCGGGCCTCTCACTGTTGTGGCCTCTCCCGTTGCGGAGCACAGGCTCCGGACGCGCAGGCTCAGCGGCCATGGCTCACGGGCCCAGCCGCTCCGCGGCATGTGGGATCCTCCCGGACTGGGGCACGAACCCGCGTCCCCTGCATCGGCAGGCGGACTCTCAACCACTGCGCCACCAGGGAAGCCCAAGGCCTTTCAGTCTTGACTGTGCACTTTCTCAGGTGAACACAGGCTTAAGTGTTGTGTAAAATGAGATGCTTGTCCTAAAAGAACGTTGAAATTCTTGCATTTTCCACTTGTGAATTGTGTCCAGTCTAAGAAGGAAAAACACACTTCATCAGCCCACTCATGATCCAAGCATAGAGTAGCAGGACCACTGTAGAAGCCTCTGTTAGGAACACCAGCAGCCCTGGCACCCCTCTGGGTTGTGTGTTCTCTAGTTTATGAGCTGGTCACCCTAAAGAAACTTCTGTTTCCAGGAAGGTGTATTTCTTAGTATTTTGGAGGAAGAAACATACCGGCATCAGCCAGATCCACATTCATCAAATCCTGTCACCTCTTGATTATTAAGGGGTTGATTATCCAGTTAGGGTTTATCCTGATTGCTTTCTCTCTCTTCTCCACCCTCTGCTTGTTTTGGCCCGTTTACTGCTCATTAGGAACTGTTCCAGAGCAGACAGAACTCAGCCTGTCTGGCTGCTTATTAGCAACAAAATGAAAGGTTCGCTAAAGGAAGTAACCTTCCTAGTTGCCGCTTCAGTGACTCCGAATCCAGTAAAGTTCATACTCTTTGTGGAATATTGTTCCTTTAGGATCTGGCCTGTTTACATTTCCAGTCTTACATTCTACCTTGCTATTCACATGTGCTGTGTATTTTAGTCTAACAGTTATTAAACAATTATTAAATAATACGTGCCAGGACGGGGAGATCAGCTCCGTGCTTTGTGACCACCTAGAGGGGTGGGATAGGGAGGGTGGGAGGGAGACACAAGAGGGAGGGGATATGGGGATATATGTATGCATACAGCTGATTCACTTTGTTATAAAGCAGAAACTAACACAACATTGTATAGCAATTATACTCCAATAAAGATGTTAAAATGTGCAAAAAAAAATTTTTTTAATAATATGTGCCATGCACTATTCCAGGTGCTGAATATATATGATGTTGTTTAATTCTCACCAAAACCCCATGACATAGGTATAGCTATTATCTTCAGTTTACAGAAAAGGAACCTGAGACTCACAGTAACTCGCCCAAGGTCACACAGACAACAAATAATAGAGCCAGAATTCAGAATCACACAATCTAGATTCAGAGCCTATGTTTTAACCACTGTGCTATACTTTTTTCAAGTATGCTTAATTTCTTAGACATTGCCCCAAATTCTGTGTATTTCCCTCACTTTCATGGCTTTGTACGTGTAATTTATTCCCTCTGCTTGGAAGACTCTTCCGTCTTTCCCTAGGAGGAACAACTTCTTGATCTTTCAGGACTCAATTGAACTGTTCTCTCTTCCTTGGACTCTCCAGTCAAAGTTAAGCATGCCTGCTTGAACTTCTGTACACTCTGTACATTGATTCCATCAGAGCATGGCTCATATGGGTTCTAATTACTGATCTTCATGTCTTTCTCCCCCAGGCATTTGTAAACTTCTATAGAACGTGGATTCTGTTTTATTTGTCTTTGTATCCCTAGCACTTAGCATAGTGTCAGTCCCATTTAGAAGAAGCTCAATAAATATCTGAAGAATAAATGTCCTTTGCATTATAACTATGACTTTGGAAACCTGAGTTTAAAATTAAGATGTGTTCGCTACTTATCTTAAGAATCATCTATAAAATTAGTACAATAATATCTAATTCATATGGTTTTTATGAGAACCAAATGAGATCTTGTATGTGAAGTGCTCAGTACGGTGCATGCACTTACTGAGTTACTATCTTTTCATAATAATTTTCATGGCTAGTCTAACATTCAGTGAACAAGTATTTGTTTAGTACGTAACAGTGTTATTGAATGAAACTTGGATCCACTAGCCTGCACACAGTAAAGCCAATCTACTGACACCACGTTGTGGTGAAGGAAAGTGCAACATTTATTGTAATGCACCATACAAGGAGTCCTGGTCAGCTAGTGCTCAAAAAGCCCAAACTCCCGGATGGGTTTCAGCAAAGCATTTTTAAAGGCGAGGTGAGGGAGGGGTGTCACAGGATATGTGATTAGCTCATAAAAAATTCTCTGGTTGATGGTGAGGTTACAGGGTGGTGTGTCAGAGGGGTTAACATTATCAATGCTTAGGCACCCGTGGGACTGGGGGCTATGTGCTCATGGTCATCAAGTAGTTAATTTCTTCCATTTAGTGGGGGTTTTAGTATCTGTAAAGCAACTCAGGAAATGTGCATCAGATGCTATAATCTAGATGCTTCAGAGGGGAGCTAAAGCAGAGGCTATGGGGGATGGGTCTGTCCCGGGAAGGCCCCATAGAGTCCTGCTCAGTTACAATATGAGCCCGGAGTTAGGGAAGACAGCAGTGAACAAGATGGGCGAAGAAAAGCCCTCATGGAATATACGTGCAACAGCAGGAAATTGCTGACATTTGACCATTTTTGATGTTAAAAAAAGTCACAATTTAATATGAATCAACCTAATAATTGGGTAGTAGTCTATAAACAAATCAAGTAATTCTAAATTGTGGAAGTGCTATGAAAGAAAGCATAATGGGAAATAGATTTTGAGATAAAGTGTAATGCGAAATAGCTTATAGATGGAATAGACTATAGCAGCCTCACTGAGAAGGCTTACACTTGAGCTAAGGACTGAAGGTAAGACTGACCCAAGTACTTAAGAATGAGGGAAGAACTTGCCATGTGAAAAACCCAAAATGAAAAGACCTGTAGGCAGGAAAAAGTTTGGCATGATAATAGGATTAGCCGAGGATCAAGCAAGATAGTATGGGTACGGATTTGTTATTTTTGAAAAAAGGATGGACATTCATTTCTTCATGGTGGTATGAATGCCCAGTCATGCTTAGAGTCAAAGAATAGATGAAATATCCTCCTTCACTCCCTGTTAGTCCCGTGATTATAGGCTGAGGCCTGGGTAAAGGAGATTTCATAGGCTACACTTATTTTGTCCAATATTATAGTGGCATTTGAAACTGTCCATTTTGCAAGAATGATAAACGACCAATTGTTCTATGAAAATGAGTAATTTCTATGAGGTATTACAATGTTGAAATGCCTGTATCCATTGAAACTGAACAAGAGTTAGTTGTGTATGCTCTTGGGAATGGACTTGAGTCAAGCAGACCTACCTTCATACCTTAAGACTTGCCTCAATTCAATCCCACTCCAAGTTCCATAGGCATTAACATGTTTAGTGATTCAAAGCTAAAGTTACCTCCTAAGTTTGGTATACAGCTCATTCATAAATCTTATTTCTAACATTTTGGCCACATTATTTATGATTGCCCCTACAGGAAAATGTTATGAATGCTACAGTATTTATTATAATGTAGCCTTGCATATAATCACCTAATAATTACTACCCCACATATTTTTAAATAGCCAATTCTTTCCTAGGAGGGATATATTTAGTAAGCCAAATAAAATGAGAAATTCCTACTTAAACAGAAGTGTTTTTAGTTGCTTGGAGTAAAGGAAGCAAAGTATTACTTTTATAATCCACTGGTTTGCTGGCTTTAAAAATACTGTACTTACGTTGCCTAATATTATGCAAAAAAAATTTAGGTCGTCGCATTTATTTTTTATACTACAGAAAGTAAATTAGTTTTAATTACTATTTTCTCATACAGTAAGTAACTATATAAACATAAGCTATGAGCACAGAGGAAGGTGCTTGGCTGTAGGGAAAGGAAAAAACTGTTTTCCTAGTAATTTTATTTTAGATTAAAACATCAACTAATTTAAGTTCAGTGTAGTTTTAAATTTATCTACTATTGAAAAAATCAGTGAAATTCACATTAAAAAATTTCATTTTACTTAAAACTTTAAAGATAGTATTCCTTTGCTAATCCTCTTTAAAATGTGGATTTCTATTGTTGCCTTTATTTAGAACATTCTATTTCTTAATATATTTTAATTCTAATGAGAATAAGACAGCTACACCAAGGGGCCTGGGGAATAACAAACAGCATAACGTTCTCTTTGGTATGTTTCACTATTAAATGCAAACCAGTCATCATTGTTTCCAAATTTGTCTCTGTGTCTGTCCTCTAATATGTGTAGTTAGCCCCATTTTCCTTACCAGATCTTTCCATTTAGTTCCAGGATGAAGGCAGACTTAAAACTATTCCTTCCTTTCTGCACAGGGAAGTCAAAGTGGAAAGCAACTTCCTTTTCTTTCCTTAACTGACATCAGATTAAATAAAACAACACAACCATATTGCCATTACAGTTTCTTATACATAGAAGACACGCAATAAAAAGTAAGCAATAAAAAGTAACTCTTGTCGTTGTGGTTGACATTATTGTCATTACTGATCCAAGTACTTGTTTCCTTAGAAACCCAAGGCTTAAGCAGCCATCAGCTTCAGTCCTGTAAAAACTGACACTTTCTTACAGAGTCAAAACCAGTTTCAGCAGGGAGACTGCCTTCTATCTGAGGATAATGAAAGTTTTTGGCCATGAGACATCATGTACTCTTATGATTTTACTAACTTTTTTAAGACTCAGGTAAACTATTGATTGGTCTCAGCATCTCTGAACAAATTAATGGTAATTCTGATTTTATTTACTTTTTAAAATTTGCTCGCAGTGACTTACGCTTTGCTGATTGGTTTTAGACAAATCATTTAGAAAACACTGGAAAGAATTCCTAGGGATTAGCATCTGTTTCTCTTGAAAGCAGAATTACTCATCCATCTGTATATTCATAATAAGAAATGTTTGTTCTCTACTTGTATGAAACAGTGCTTGGAACTTTGTACAGAACACTCTGCTACTTTCCTCAAATTTCTCTCTAAGAAACCAATGTGAACAGTAAATGATTTGGAACATATTTATCGTGCTGTGTTACAATGTCTGATAGCGCTGCAAGTAAAATGAAGTTTCTCGTGTACAGTTAACCCTAAGGACTAGTCATATGGTCTTTATTATTCTCACTAAAAATACTTATTGACCTCAGGAATGTTCAGCAGTCTTTGCCTGTCCATTGTTCATGTATCACCCAAAAGATACATTTTTTTTCTGTTGGAGAATAAAGATTTTTAAAAATACCTAAACTTACAAGTAAAGTGAGGTAAAGTGGTACTATTTTAGAACTCCGGAATGCTGAGGTGTCCTAAAGTCATCTAGGGTGATCTTTCACGTGATACATCTCCTCTCCAATTGGGATCACTAGTTGTCTAATACAGCCAGACACAGGATACGCTCAGTCTTGAAAGACAACCCATTACTTTTCTAATTCTACACTCATTCGTACTTTATAAACTTTCACCTAGTTTAATTCTGGAGCGACTTTGTTGGTCTATTTGTTTTCTTCCTGGCTTACATGTCCTTCCTTCCGTCTTTTATTTATGACCTTGTAAAATCTGCTTTCTCTTTAGGCCACTGGTTTCTTCAGGTTTTTCAACCTCTTTTTGTTTTTATTGGGAAGGGCACTATTCATCTGAATTTTGTTTTTAAAACTTGCCTTTCCTATAGTCATATTCCCATTAGAATCCTGGCCATTGGTATAACACTTATATCTTTCCTGAACATTTTTTTAAGTTTTTATTGAATTTGTTACAATACTGCTTCTGTTTTATGTTTTGGTTTATTGGCCCTGAGGCATGTGGGATCTTAGCTCCCCGACCAGGGATCGAACCCACACCCCCTGCATTGGAAGGTGAAGTCTTAACCACTGGACCGCCAGGGAAGTCCCTTCCCTGAACATCTTTGAAATTCTGTATCCCACAGTCTCAAGTGACTATGACTGGATTTGCTTTCATTTGTATTGATGAGCTCTACAATGGCACCATCTCATGTCTCCAGGGTTCTCATAGTTCATATGGAAAGTACACTACCAGATAATCTATCCCAGAGATATGGAACCAAAAGGCTCCCAGACCAAATTAAATCAAATCAATGTAAAACACATAGCAAGAAGCAAAGGGAAAGAACTAGCGTAGGTTAATGACTTAGGATAAGGTGCAAGCAACGTGGAAGAACCACACCACCTGAATCCTAAGTCCACAATGCGGATCTCTCTCTCTCTCCCTTGCCTCTCCCTCCCTCTGTCATGCCCCCCTCCCTTCCTCCCTCCCTATATAGATTTTGCCCTCATAATGGTTCCTTACAAATATTGAGAGCCACTAATATAGATAAATGGTGAGAGATAAAATGGTTGATGTAGATTGGGACAAAAAAAGATTTGAAGGTCAAGCTAAGGAATGTGAGCCTGTGTCCTAAGCACTGAGTATAGTACATGGCACCTAGTGATAGTGATAGAAAAAATGATTTTATTCATTATTTTAGTGAGTTTTGTGATCATGAAGAAAATCTGCTTAGAAAAGGTAATTTTTTAATATATTGAACTATTTTTTTTACCACTAGTAAGAGAATAAAAAGATATGTGATAATTTGGAGGAAACATTTTTTAAAAAGAGGAAAAGTGCTTTAGCATTAAATTCAAAATTCGCTTTACCTTTTGAATCCTATTCTCCCAAGCAGGCCTTCCACAGAAATGAGTCTAGCGTATCTGGAGTCAGTTCTCTCTGCTACCACATTTATAACTCTAAGGGAAACAGCTTTACCTTATGATCCAGTTAACCCTACCTTCTCAGTAATTTCTTTTCTAATTAGCACCAAAGGTAACTTCCCCTCTTCAGAACCTTTCTAGTATTTATATCTCTTTTCTCATCTGGTCTTTATTTTTTTTTACATTTCTGCCTTTATTATAACTATTTATGTTACAGTCTATTTAACTTAATTTTAAGCTTCTTAAAAATAAAAACCATCTCTTATTTATATTTGTATTCTCCACAGGGCTTCTCATGATACCTTCTTTACACATAGATGATATTCAACAAATATTGTTGAATGCATGGAACAACTATTACACGACCCAATTTATTATCCCAGGAATCAACTCAGAAAGTAGCAATCACCTCCTAGAACAGGGGTCAGCAAAACTTTTCTGTAAATATTAATAACTGTTTTTGAGTTTGCAAGGCAAGAGGCAAAATCAAGGGTATTACTTAAGAACTTATGTAACAAGAAAGAAAATAAGTTTTCACAAAATTTTTATTTATGAAATTTAAAATATATTAATGTAGTATAATTTTTTGTGATACAAGTCTACTAATGAGAAAAACAGAATTCTTTTGCAAGGGGGATAACATTTAGCTTATTACAGTTTCCTATCATCAAAATTTCATTTGTTAATGTGACTTAGAATGAGATTTTGCATGTTTTACATATTTCATCTTTGAAAATTCTTTTCACACAGATATGTACTGCCAAATACTGCAGTTCATGAGCATATGATTTTAATTGAGCATATTCATTGCTTGGAAGGAATTTATAAAATTCTGTTAGATTCTTCTCTTGGTAGTTGCCTTTTAGAATGTCATTATATTGTACATTAGTCATTTCCAATTGAAGTTATAGGTTGAACTTCTCAAGTGAACAGTTAAATGGATTTTGAATATAGAAATTTCTTGCATCTAGGTCTGAAAAATGCTTTAGAAATGCTTTTGAAAGTGAAAATGCTTTTCACTTTCAAAGGCTGAAAGTGTTTGAGCTCAGAAAATCTACCCACCGCAAATTTGTGTGGAAATGGAGATCTCACTTCTTGTTTTAATTTTTGACAGCACAGGAAGTGTATAAAGCTGTTTGACATTACTTGTGATTAAAACATTAGTTGTCATCAAAGTGACTTTATCACAGTATGTTTCACATGTGAGCATTGTTTTGCCCTGCAATTTTTGGTTAAATTCATAGATAAGCATTAAATGAGTCTGTAGCAAAATCTAATTTCTAAAGCCATTTATCATTCCATAATAGAGGTTGAGGGCAGTTCTTCTCATTCAAAAAAACTTCAATCATAGTCTCAAAAATCTCAATAAAACTTTATCCCTGCTAAGCCATCAAACTGCTACATGTTAGAGAAAGTCAGGATATTCAGTTTCTATTTTGACAAAAAAAAATTCACAGAACCACGGAAGGTTAAATTTACAAGAGTCAATGATAACATATGCTAGATTCAAGTATTTTCCTCAGAGTACCTGATAGTGAATAATACAATAAATAAACATAGCTCTAAATATCTTAACATTTTCACAAGTTTTGTTAATTCGTCTAGTTAGTCTTTCTCTTATCCATTGCTAATCCATTGCCATCAGTTTTATCACATTTTAGCAGATACCACTTCAGGTTGAACTGATTTAATGTTTTAACTTACTTGAAATTATTCTTACCTATAGTCACTCCACAAACTATTCATACAGGTTAATGCTTCAGGCACTTCAAACTCAGCAATGACTCCTCAAAAACAGCTGAGTAGTATTACTAACATCTGTCGATTAATCAAGAGGCAAGGAAAACCACTTGAAAGCATTTGCCTTATTTTTCAATTGACTATTGATGCTGCTCCAGTGTCCTTGACATTTTAAGCAACTGTTCTTGCCAAAATGCTAAGAAACGAGTTTATTTTTGCTGCACGATTTAATTAAATCTATCAATAAGCAACTTTGTTGGACTAACAAATGAGCCACTCAGAAACTTTAGTTGCAACTTCATTTTCAAATTTTTGTGAAGAATTTTTATTGTGATAAGATACTCCGTTTTAGGTTTCCTAATTTTTCTGTTACACTTCTGTGAGGTGGGAATATTGTGTCAAGTGCTTGGTATGATAATGTTGATGTATATTGTACTTTTTTTAGCAAAACTATAGTGTCATTGCATAATAAATAAAGCTTTCACATCTAATTTGATCACAAAATAATCCACATTCCACTGTGCCTTAAAAATACAACATTCAAAGCCCACTGTTTTCTTCTTTTCTTGTTTTGATACAACAGATATGCACTGATAATAAAATCTCACAATGAGTCAATATATGTTCCTCTCAAAACACTGTCAAGCTATAATTGCATCACTGTAATCTGCAATACAACAAGCAGTAGTGAGAAGCAATGAGTGCCTTTTAGTCTCTGCCACAACGACATTATAGCACAAAGCAGTCACAGACAATATATAAATGAATGAGCATGACTGTTTTCCAATAAAACTTTATTTACAGATTCTGAAACTCTAATTTCGTGTAATTTCCACATCTTGAAATATTATTCTTCTTTTGATTTTTTCAACATGTGAAAATGTAATAACTATTCTTCGCTCACAAGCTCTACAAAAAGAGGGGATGGATTGGGTTTGACTTGCAAACCATAGTTTACCAACTTTGTTTTAGGATTTGGCTTTGAGGAAATACTGTTTGCTTACTTAACTTTATTCCCAATTAAGCTATTTGAAGCAAATTTTCTGGAGTCATGTGTGATTGAAAACTAGAATATTCTTTTTTACTGAGATATAATCAATATAACATCATGTAAGTTTCAAGTGTACAATGTAGTGATTTGGTATTTGTATATATTGAGAAATAATGACCACAATAAGAAGAATATTCTTCTTAAGGGTATGTTCATTAGAGTTGTCATGCACACAGGAGTATAACACAAAAAGTTAGAATGTGACAAACATACTTCACATCTAGGCTACTTAGAAGATACTGACTTTGGTGGATAGTACAAAGGTGGACTTTGTGCTGCCTCAGTATTTTTATTTTAAAAATGCAAGACCATTACATTAACTATAATTAGAGATTTTAGGTGAGCCAAAACATCATTTAAACATTTCACTTATTTGGGAAAGAAGCCCAGGATAACTCCCAAACCTGGGCAGTGTATCAACAGTAGGCTTTCAGAACACCAACCCCTCCTTCATTTATTGAGGGTCTGGATGGATTTTCTGGGAGCTGCACCAGTCTTCATTTCTTATCTGTGTTATTTAGGGCGTCAGAGGCAGCCCAGGAAGAATGGGACTGGCTGGGTCTCCAGGTCCTCAAGGAGCAAAGGGTTCATCGGGCCTTCCAGGAAGCCCAGGAGTTCTAGGCCCGAAGGTACTTTCATGTTTGTTCTGATGGATGAGCAGTATTGACCATCCTTCCTGGCCCTGAGTTTACTGGCTAGATCACAGGATGGTAAGACTGATAGCTTTTAATAAAATTTGGCTAACATGAAAACACATTAGGAAAAAACGAAAGTGTGTGGACTTGACACAGCCATCTCCCGTGATAGTCACAGTGCATGTCATTTGCCAAAACTACTCATAAACCCAGGACTGGTGATGCTTTAAAAAATGTTCTTTGACTCATTTTGGTTCTTCTTTCCTTTCTGTCATCTTCATGTCATCTTCATGTCATCTTCTCTGCCAAAACAGAAAAATCTTATTTACTTCCAGTTGCATACTTTCTCAGTTATACTTCCTGTTCCCCTACTTCTGAACCTAACCAACCAATTAATAAATCTGATAGGAGTACAGATTATTTCTTAAAGTCAAAGTGATAATAATTGTCTTGCCTTAACATTCATTGCCAGGAGTATTGCCACATGGCAATAGGCTTTCCATACAAAACCTCTCTTAGAAATATCTCAGTGCAGATTTGACCCAGACAACCAAGAGACTAGTCCCGTATCTAATGCTATTTCATAAAAGACTAGGATTAAGACATTGGCACCCTCATCATTATTACATCTTAATTTGATTTTCAGAGTTCCACTTATAAAGAATTTCTAGGTATTCTGACCCATATGGGTAAACTGAAAATGATGACCCAGCAGCTTACTGTTTAAAGTTTGAGTTCTGTTAATGTTTATACCATGAATATCCCTTTCCACTGAAATACAAGATAGCTGACCAAATGCTAAACCTAGGAAAATAAATAAGAAAGATCCCTACCTTTTATGTGTGAATCTGCAAAAAAAAAAAAAAGATCCAGTTTGTCAAGTCCCAAAGCTGTATCTTTATCTCAATACAGTGAAGGATAATTTGCTAATCTTAAAGCTTTGGTCAAAGTCTACCAAGCATCATTTTTCATTACCTTATCTATAAACTCCACATGATTCTTGTTTATTTTTAGAAATGGTAAAAGCTATTGCAACCCTCACTTCAAAAACAAAATAAAAATAAATTTTAAAAGGACTTGACTTTTTAAAATAAAATAATGATAATAAAGTATGTCTTAAAAGTGAACTTTTAGGGGATAAAGAGGACTGGTATCAAAGGAATCTTGGGAAACAGATAATTGAAATTTCTTAATGATGGAATTGAAAAGATACTCATGGCAAAAACCAGGGTTCACACTTCAAGAGATTCTGCGCTGTTTCTGATATCAGATAGCTGAATCATCTCTGTATGTAAGAAAAACACAGCAAAATAATTTCAATTCAAATAAAATAAAAGTTCCATCGCATACAAACGCCTCCACACATCCTACACCCTCACTTTTCTCTCTGTAGCCCCACTATCCTCCTCCTACTTTTGCAGGCCCCCTCTTCCCTCCTCTTTCCACAGTCATGACCACAATCTCTGGAATTCTATTTCCCTGCTGCCACACTTCTCGTTCATTGTAATCAAATATTATGTGTATGGAAACTATTGGTGGGGAGAACGATCATGCAGATTTTGACTTCTCTAGTGCCTTGTACACATGCCTGAGGATGGGCCAGTATTTAGATTTCATTTAAAAGCCAATATGTTTACAGGTTCTAAAGTCAAGATAACCTTTCTTTTATTGTTTTGTCCGTAGGGTGAACAAGGGCTACCTGGTCAACCTGGAATTCCAGGTAAAAGAGGTCACCGAGGAGCACAAGGTGATCAAGGACCATGTGGAGAGCCTGGCATGAAAGGGCAGTCTGTAGGTGACAACTCAGAAATTCATTAAGCACTTATTCTACAGACCAGGCCAACATCGTACAATAATGGTTATCATATCTATTCACATTGCAGGGAGAACGTGGTATTCAAGGTTTGACAGGTTTCCAAGGATTCCCAGGCCCCAAAGTATGTTTACATATTTTCTGCTCATTTCTGGCTATGTTGAAATACCAATGTTGAAATACCAATGTTCAACATCTGTTCAAAAAACAGATGTTGAAATACCAATATTTAATCTCTGACTTGAGCTTTTGTTTTTTTAATCGCAAAATTTCAGTTGGTACAGAGTAATATATTTGAGTTTTGAATATGTTAATTTTGACTTATGTAACTATATATTTTCCTAGCAATTTTATGGAATAATTAGCTTTTGTCTCTTCTCATTCTGTTTTCCCAAACATTTTATTTGAAAAATTTCAAACATAAAGTTGAGAGAATGAGTAAACACCTATATACCTATTACCTAAATTCTACCAAAACATTTTACTCTACTTGCTTGACTATGTACCTACCCATCTATTTATACCTCCTCCTCTCTCCATCCATTTTTGATGTATTTTGAAGTAAACTGTAGACCTCAGTACAATTCCTCCAAAATACTTAAGCCTGTACTTCATTAACTATCAAGTTCCATTTTTAAGAGCCAATTCTTAATACGTTGGTACAAGGTTATTTCATGTACTAAATGTTCATATTTTGGCTTTTTTTTAATTGTGTTTCTAGGGTCCTGAGGGAGATGCTGGCATTGTTGGAATATCAGGTCCTAAAGGTCCTATTGGACAGAGGGTAAGTATGAAGTCGTTCTGCCTCCCCAGATATTGTGATTCTTTGTTGACTACAGGAATTAGGGTTAAGAACTCTAAAATAAATATACTCCAAATTAATAACTTTAAAAAATGACTCTTAAAACAGAAACTCATTAGAGCACATGCAGACATTCTCAACCTTTTTCAGTTCATTTGTTAGTTTGAGCAAAAGACCTCACAGACCACCTGTACTGCCCAGTTCTTACTTTAAAAAAAAGAATTAATGTAACTACTGGATAATATATTTATTAACTCATACCAGTTAATAAATATATTATAAAAAACATAAAGCAGTTTCATGTTATAAGCATTAATATAACCAGGGACTAGAGACCACCCCCATGTACCACCTGGAGGAGGCTTGTCTATGACCAGAGCTTCTCAGACCACACTTTGAAAAACATTTCCCAATAGCTGTGTTTCCTCTGCTCAGGGGTGGGTATCCCCAGAGAGTAACGAGAAACTCTTTAAAGAGCTGGAAAGGTCAGGGCTCTGAAGAACTCCAGTTAGCTGTTTAGTGCCTGAAATTGCAAACTGTAGTGAACGTAAATAGGATAGATAAGTCACCAGCAGTAACTGGTTATTGTTTTTGTTTGTTTGCTTTTTTATTAACCACACTCTCCTAACTGATGAGATGATCTATAAAACTAAAGAGAAAAAAGGTTAAAAATAAAAGCCAAGCACTGGTTTGACTGTGGTAGTAGCACCTCTACGGCTAACAGCAGCTGCTAAGGCAAGGGTGGAGAGAGCTGAGAGGAAGGAGAGCAGTGCAGATAGAGGAGAACTGAGTCTTGAAGAAGAATTTTAAAACTGAAAACCACTATCTTGTGCAAATATTAAATGAAAAGTCAAATTTTTAAAATCCTACGCCGCTTCCCTAACTCTTATAATAAATTATTTCCTATAATACAAAGAGCAGTGTTATCATGGGCAATGTTTATTTAAAGACCCGTCTCAACATTTCTCCAGGTGCAAATGTATTAGTTATTTTTATGATTTCTGAAGAACCATGGAAAGCTTGTGCTTTTAGGTAAAGTCCAATTCTTTATCATCCACAGGTGGGTTATGTATGGATAGGCTTCTCTGTAATAAATATTGGTTTTAAGTTCTTACATAAAGTTCCCCAGTAATTAAATTCATTCATTCTGATTTTATTAAGTTCTCAATTAATTAAATCCTTTCTTTATATTGTCAAAGAGAAGTTGGCTGCCTGCCTAGCCTCTGTCCTAAGCAAAGTCATATGAGGTGCTGTGTCTCTATAAGCCAGGATCTGAACCTATACTGCTTTGCAGCTCCAGAAATTTTATCAGCTCTCCAATAGTAAGGTTATGGTAACTAGTTCACAAATACTAATTTATAAGTGCAGATATTCCTATTAAGTCATTGTAGAGACAAGTGAAAAGTCTTGCTAGGTTAATATTTAGCAAAAAACTATTATGTACCGGGTACTGGTGTTCAGTTTATGTCCCTATATCATTTACTCCTCATAAAAATCCTGTGAGAGGTGCTATTATCCCCATTTTGCTGGTAGGGAAACTAAATCTCTGAAAGGTAATTTGCTGAAAGTCATATGTGGCTAGTATGTAGAGGAGCTGGAATTTGAATCCACATCTGATTGACTGAATAATATGTACACATCATTATTTCAGAGAGTTAGATCATGGTCAAATTTATTAGACTGACACTTTCTTGGCTTTTTTTTTCCCAGTAATAAGCCAATCTAGAGGATATATTTGATTAGGATAAGAAATCAAGCCTCTTGATTGTGGACCTTTGTGATTTGGGAACCATATTTAAAAATTATCACTTAAAGTAGATCTTCATATTTAAAAGTGCTTTCATTAGATTTACTTTTTAGAGTATCAGGTAATTTCTCTCATTCTAAGCCAACTTAATCTTAAAGCTATTTGTCAATAGACTGAATGGCATTATAATTATCTCCACTGAGTATTTTCTGTATCTTGGCAGGAGCTGGACAGAGAAAGCCTGTTAGATAGCCACATTTATATATGCCACGTTAAGTGGAGCTAGAAACATTGAAATTTGAAGCTAGTGGTAGCGGGGGTGGAGGTTGAGGGAAAATAACTAAAACATGTATTTTGTATTCATTAAGAAATGACAGGCTCCATTTTTAGTTTGGGAGGAGTTGACCAGAGATCCAGCTTATTCAAGGTTACCTTCGTAATCAAATAGCAGCTTACACTTTCAAAACTGTTTTTCACATTTAGTTCTCACAATGGCCCTGTGAAGTAGGCATTCTTATTTTACTGATGAAGAAGCCAGAAGTTTAACTGGTCACAAATGATGCCCTCTGGTTCTTTCCCATAATTTCTCTCAATTCCATGCTACATGTCACCCAAATATCTGCTTGTTCAACATCTATAAATAAATTTATTCAAAATTTTGTCCATGACTCTACATAGTCTTTGTTACATAAAGTAATTGCATTTGTTATGCAATGACACATATATAAAATGGCACCACTGAAGCTATCACCACATAAAAATTGTAATGCTGATTTATCAGTTTGTTAGAAATTAGAGATTAATTCTCCTCATGGGAAACCATAATAATATGCAGAATTGCATCAAATCAAAATTACTATGATTTCTGCCAATAACATAAGATTTTGTAATAAAAACTGGAATTATGTGGACATGGACTATTTTGCCATTGTGCAAGAAATTTTCTAGAATTTTCCTGAATTATACTGGCATTGAGACTGACTGTTTTCTTTTTTTTTTTTAACCCCAACAGGGAAACACTGGCCCCCTTGGCAGAGAAGGTATAATGGGCCCAACAGGTAGAACTGTAAGTTTGTCACAATACAGGTTTTTTTTTTCCTTTTATATATATATATATATATATATTTTTTTTTTTTTTACTTAATCCTATTCTAGAGTAATCCACAAGGGATCACCCTGGGTATTTGAGAAGCAAGGATAAAAACAGATGTACATTTTCATCTGGAAGGTTATTCTTGAGAACTTAGAAATCTAATGTAATGAAAAGGTGTACAGAGTGAGGTAGGCACTTAAAACTGAAGTTGAGAAAGGAAAGTAGCACTGGGTGGAGGAGGAGGGGTTGAGCATTATAAGCACAGGGGTGATCACTAAAGCAACAGAAAGAATCCATTTTCTGAAAGAGGGAGAATAAGAAAAGGTACGCATACAGCCAAGATTTGAGTCTTTGGAAGTGCCCACAATAAAGGGATGAAATAGTTGGTGGGAAGAGCAGGAAAACCAGAAAAGCACAAGGTTAAGCTCAGTTTCGAGAAAGGAGTAGCTAACCGTGATCTTTAAGAGAATACATTGCAGTGGAAGACAGAGTACAGCTTTCAGTGAGGAAGGAAGTAAATAAAAATATTTAATAATAACTTTTCTCAAACTTTTGGAGTAGGTATGATTATTTGCATTCAAGACATAAGGAAACAGATGACATTTATAGTAGTTCACCTAATTTAAGATAATACAGGTAGTGAATCATATAGATGATATTTCCTACTTCAAGAGCAGTGCTCTTTCCACTCCATTCAAGCTATGTCTGGAGAGGAAACTGAGAGAGTTAACATATGCCAGGGCCTTAGGGAATCTTGCTATAAAATAAAACAGAAATAAGACAGTGAGGTGGTCACAGGAGGGTTTTAAAATACTAACAGTAGTATAAACATACAAGAGGAAAACTGAGGCTTGGAAAGGAAAGATTCATTCTCTGCAGGGAATCAGTATTTTGAATCATTTGAAAGTGTTGTGTCTATAGACACAGAGTTTTAAAATATAAAAGAGAATGTTTCAAATATTAAGTATCACTGTTCTCATTGATAAATTTAGAGAAGAATTCACCACCAAAGTTTCTGGCTTTTTAATTTAAAAAAATGAAATGTGTAACTCAATATTTCTCTAGATTTGCAGCATTTACCACTCAGAGCTATATAGTCTAAGTGGGAGGTTATAAGTGGGAGAAATCTCATATTTCAGTGGGTGGTTGGTTCTTCAGCAAGCTAAGGAACACATACTGTTCTGATTATGGAATGATTGTTCTCCTCTGTCAAAAATGTGAAATATTAATTGGCTAAGGAAAATATGATAAAGAAATGGCTCAGTTAAAATATCTTACTGTGCTTTGTTTATAGATAGTTCTTAAAGGCCCTTATAATGCTCAGCATGTACATCAAATTTTTTCCATCTATTTTTTCTATTCTAAGAAGAAACTTCTAAGGAAAGCTCACTATGAAAGAATAAGAATTTGAGAATGGCCAAAACACACTGTGGAAAAAAATAGTGGTGGGGGATGGAGGACTTGCTTTTCCAAAAAGGAAAACATTACTTCAGAGTCTTTGTAAATGACACTATGTGTTAGTACAAAGAATAGATCATTGTAACAGGCTAGAGCCCAGAATTAGATCTCAGACTAAATAGGAATTTAATTACAATGAAAATGGTATATCAGTTAGGATGATTTGGACTGCAAGTAATAGGAACCCTGAATCAAACTGGCATTAACAATAAGGAAACTTCTATCTCATTATGGGAATCCCAGAGTTAGGAAGGGCTTCAGATTTGGTTAATTTGGCGACTTAATCATGTTATCCAAGACTATTTCCATACATCTGCTCTGCCATCCTGAATGCTACCTTTATAATTAGGCTTAGGGCAAATGACTACAATTTCTCAGGAATCACATCTAGATATAATTATCCAAAGTGAAAAAGTGAACTGTATCCCTTGTCTTGGGAAAAATAAAACTTTTTCTATAAGTCTCCATTTACATTTTTGTTTCTCACGTCTATTAATCAGCCACACACCCATTCCTATAACAGTGGTAGGGAAGGGAGACGAAATTCCTTTTAGTCTTACTACTGCTATAAGAAATTTTAACCCTATTTCACCCAATTTTTTAAAAATCTCAGATGAACTTTTAAAGACTTTGTTAAAAAAAAAAAGAAAGAAAAGAAGCAATTAAAAATCTCAGAAAAATCATCTAGGAAACTAAAGTATAGCTTAAGGGTTGGGGAGACCTTTTATATAAGATAGGAAATGTGAAAATTATAAAAGAACAGAAGACATATTTGAATGCTTGAAAATTTTTAATTTTTATGGCAAAAGATTCCATAAGTAAAACTAATATAATTGAGAAAAAGTAACTGCAAAGCATATACCATATAATGGGTAATATAAAGAGCTTTACAAATTGGTATGAAAAAGAAAATTTAGTAGAGAATTGAAGAATAAATCCAAAAGGTCAGTAATTATTTGAAAAACCAGTCTTCTAACTTTTAGTCAGAGAAATGCAAATTAAGGTAATAATGAGATATTACATCTAACCTCTCAGAAAGGGCTGTAGGAAGAAAGGTATTTTTGTTTATCACTAATAGAAATCTGAATTACAGCCTTTATGGAAAGGTATTTGTTAAAATATATGTACATATACCCTATGACCAAGCAGTTCCACTTTGAGGAATTTGTCCCATATAAATAAAAGTACCCAATACACTAGGGAAATTTTACAAAGCTTTTTTTCACAGCACTGTTTGTAATGGCAAAAAAAAAAAAAAGTATGAAATCACATGAATGCTCATCTGTAGAGGAATGGTTGAGTAAACTCTGATCTATCCACTTTGTGGAATATTAATGCAACTATTAAAAATAATTATTGTATCTAGTTTGGCTGACTTGCAGTTGTTTCATGATGTATTATTAAGCATGAAAAATGTGATGCATAGAAGAGTATATAATATCAACATTATAAAACATGACCAATCACCCCATACACATGTAAATACACGTGTCAATATCTGATTAGAAAAAAAGTATGAAGCGATATGTACCACGTTGTTAATACTGGATTGGAGGTGGAGGAGGGCATAAAAAAAGTTCTGTAAAGATATCTTAAAAATCAGCTTTTTAAAGTTGATATAGTAGTTTGAAATGAATTAAGGACAAGATAGGAAACACAAAAGAAGTAATATAGTGAATAATAATGAAACAGTATTTTTAGCCTGCAAGATTAACAAAAAGTGATAGTACATCATAGCATGTATCAGAAGAAACATGCATTCCCATATATTGCAAGTGTGAATGCAATTTCAAACAAACTTTCTGGAGGACAATTTTTATCAAAAATTTTTAAGAGTGCAAGGATATTTATCACAGTGCTGTTTATCATGACAAAAATTAGAAAAAAATTTAATAGGCAATTCATTTAAAATATCATACTTTTTAAAATACTGGTAAGCATTATGGTTAGGTGGGAATTGTAGATTGATATAGAAAAGCATTAATATTTTGAAGGTGCAAATTCAGGTTACAGAAAAGATGAGTAGTATTATCTCATTTTTTAATTAAAAAATACACAATTTCCACAAGGAACATGAAAATATTAACAGGAATAACAGTAGTGACATCCAGCAACAGCAGAGTTCACATTGTCTTCAAGTGCACATGGAACATTCACTGAAATAAACCATATTTTAGATCATAAAACAAATTTTACTAAACTTAAAATAACAGAAGTCATGTAAGGTATATTCTCTGGCCATAACAGAATTAAACTAAGAATCAATAAACTAGAAAGATAATAGGAAAACCCCCAAACACTTGAAAATTAAACCTCACACTTCTAAATAATTCAAGGACCAGAGTGTCTCAAAGAAAGTTAGAAAATATTTTGAATTGACTGAAACTGTATACACAACGTATCAAAATTTATGGGATATAGCTCAGAAGGAGCTATAAAAAAAGAAAGAAGATAAAAAGAAGATAAAAAAGAAGATAAGAAAGAAAAAAAGAAGATAAAAGAGAAGGAGGAAACCACCCTGGAAGCAGGGTTTTTCAAAGGCTGAGAGAAACAAATATTAGAAGAATTTAACTTTCTTAATTTTCTCTCTAAATTATTTTGCCTTTGATTGTCAGATCAGCTGTTTTGACTTAACTGAATGAATAAGTAGCATAACCCTCACTTTAAGGTGGAACTAGGCATAGCAAAACAGACATGGTGAGTCAGTAGATTGTATTTGTTTTGCTTTAACTTAGGAAATCAGAATTTATATAACTTTAACTAAACAGGTCTTGCTAGATAGGAAAAAACCCAACAGAAATTATCATGTTTCTGGATACAGCCTCAACTACATTTGATAAATAACTATCAACAACACTAAACTAACATTTTATTTTTCTTTCAGGGACCCAGAGGTGAAAAAGGCTTTAGAGGTGAAACTGTAAGTTTAACTAAATTTGTGGTAATAGTATCACTGGTCACTAGGTTATAAGCTCTATGAAAGCAAGGACCTTTTTTGATTTTTTCATTATTATGTCCCTTATACTTGTGGAATGAAAATAAAATTACAGTTTTCAGGAAGAAAACTAACCTATATGTAGAACTAACCTATATGGTATATTGCAGTGAAACCTGATAAGCCCTAAACATGCTTAAGAATCTGTCAGTCACATTCTTTCCAAATCACTGTGTGAAGTTGAATATTTGCCTTCTCAGGCATCAGGAGAGGAGGTGTGAGCCTTCTTCACTGGTGCCAGAACAGGAGGACTGTCAAGTCACTTTAGATATATACCACCAGATCCAGTCAGCACCCAAGAGGGCTGCAAAGCAGAAGCAAATCATTAGTTGTATATTTCAGCCAACTGGAAACAATGGTGAGAGGATGGGCAAAAGGTACACAGCATTTTCAGGACTAAATGGCTTACACTGGCACTATTTCCTATTTTTCTTGGATGTCAATTCTTCCAAGTTAAAGAAGATATTTTGTAAAGGGGCCACTGTCCCAGCAGAACTTATTAAAGCAGCAGTCATAAACAGAGGGCATGCATGGAGTGAAATGAGGGGTACTGAAACCAAATATAGAAGGCATATAGGAATAAACTTGAAGATAGCATTAAAGTCTTGCTTAAAAGGTCATGATATTATGTAGTGACAGCTGAGATCTTTGCTTTTCACCATAGGGTAAGCTTGGGGCTCAGAGTAAGTAAATTATAGTTTTATTAGTTTGCTGAGGAAGGAAATTTATGTGATTTCAGATAGCCTAAGAATCCTCAAAGGGTATTAAAATAGATGTGTTTAATTTGCAGCAATGTGTCCCTTATATTTTCTCAGCAGACTTACTTAACAGGAAGCAAGGATGTTTGCACACAGTGAAGCTATATGCCCCCACCCCCCACCCCCCACTCCCGCAGGAGAAGTGGAAAGGGAAAAGAAAAAATAGGGAGGCTTGGAATTAACCCATATTCCATACCTGTCTCCAACTGCCTCCCTGACCTATCCTCTCCAAGTACTGTGGCTAGAACGTAAGCTCCATCAAGATAGGAAACCTCGAGTGCCTATGACAATGGCTGTCACAAGCATTTCATGTGAAAAAAATTCCCTATTTGTACACGTATGTGACCTTCTTTCTCCAGATACAAAACATTAAGAAGAAAAATGATAAAAGCCTTGAAAATCACAGTTCTAAAGTGAATCTTGGAGATTACCTTCACCACACCTATTATGTTACACTCGAGATATCTGAGATCCATATGTGCAGCAGCTCCCTCAAGGACATGCAGCTAATTAGGTACAGAAATAAGACCAGAGCCCAGATCTTCCAAATCCCAGGCTACTGTGCTTTTCTATTAATCATAGTACCTCTCAGAAAATAAGGGTTAGGAGCAACTTGGGTAAGGAAGATGGTATGTACACATCCTTCACCTACTTTAAGAGCAGCCCACATACAGATTCCACATGAATGGATTCCTGATACGCAGTTATCCCCTAGGGCTTATAGGGCATAACTCATGAATTCACTCATTCCATCTTAATCACATTACTGTCTAATAATAAATCTTATTTAATATTACTAAACTCCCAATTAAACCCTCTAAACCAGTGGTTCTCAACCAGGAGCCATTTTGCTCCCCCTCCCAGGAGACATTTGGCAATGTGTGGAAACATTTTTGGTTGTCACAACTGGAGAAAAGGGAAAGGTTGCTAGTGGCATCTAGTGTGCAGAGACCAGGGATGCTGCTAAGCATCTACCGTGCAAGCTTCTCAGTTTAAGAATGAGGAAAGGGAAGCTCTCTGTACATAAGCCAGCCTAAGGTAAAGATCCTGAAACTAAAGATTGCATTTATGTAAAGGCAAAGTCTAACACAGTCAGGTTTAAGGACATACACTTACCAGTATTTTTCAAATTTAATGAAAAAAATATGTTACTTTTGAAGGATCATATGGGAATTGTGGGATTAAATGGAGAGACAGTCTATTTTCAAAGGTAGTGCTTTCACTACAGCCAAATAACCACTATAACCATTCACATTAATTTGGTTCCCCTATAGGAAATTAACATAGACAATTGTAGTCTTATTATAAACTGTATGATAACCTTCTTTATATACTTGTTTATATAATATCTAGAGAGAGTGAATCACTTTTCCTTAGTGGTGGGTTAGGTAGAAGAATAAAAAAGAATAAATACTATATTGTTGGAATAATATTTTGTTTTACTTGGCCTTATTCTATGCATTTGCTTCACTGGGGTTGTCCTGTCCTGTCTTGTTTGGTTTGAAGTATTTCATTTTATCATATTTGTGATGATCTGACTCGTTCTGGGTAACAAGCTGAAGTGAACTCAGTAAAAACAGTTTCTTCTTTCTATGACAAAATGCTTTTTCACAGTCAAAGATAAGGTAGATATTTTGTACTGAACCTTCAGTGAGATTTTGCAAATGTCAGAAATATGCTAAGTAGAGTAAAATGTCAACTGTTTATTTTTACAATGCTGATCCAAAATGGAGAAACTTACTCAGCCAATTTCACTCTTGAGCCTCTGTATATTTAAATTTATTTATTTATTTTTGGCTGTGTTGGGTCTTCGTTTCTGTGCGAGGGCTTTCTCTAGTTGTGGCAAGCGGGGGGCCACTCTTCATCGCGGTGCGCGGGCCTCTCACTGTCGCGGCCTCTCTTGTTGCGGAGCACAGGCTCCAGACGCGCAGGCTCAGTAATTGTGGCTCACGGGCCCAGTTGTTCCGCGGCATGTGGGATCTTCCCAGACCAGGGCTCGAACCCGTATCCCCTGCATTGGCAGGCAGATTCTCAACCACTGCGCCACCGGGGAAGACCGAGCCTCTGTATATTTAAAAGGCTGTCTCCAACATGAAATCTCCCTAACTTGCCATGCCACTTCTGAGGTAAAAGTCTGATGCATTTTCTCCTTTAACCTATAATCATAAACCAGGCAAACTAAGAAATGTCCAGCAGGCATGGTGTTGGAGTACTCTATCCTTTTTAAGTTACTATGTGTTGTTTGTTCTTATTGTCACAGTATATTTAGAATCAACAGCTTTGGCAATAAAAGATACTTAAGTCAAGCATAGCATTAACATTATTCAAAACTCAGTTGAAGATAAATTTTGCTTTGCCATCTTTTAACCATAATCTGAATTTGACTCGGTGTAGTCTTAACATTCAATTGACCATCCAGTAAGTTAAATTTTGAGCATTCTTAACAGTGATTACTGTTGTTTCATTTTGAAAAATGTCAGCATAACTTTTCACATTTTACTATATACCTTTCAACTATTCTAATTTCTAAATCAGTACTAGTTAATTTAAACATTATTCATTCATTCGTTACCAATCTTTGAACACCTACTATGTATTAGGCACTATTCCTGTTCCAGAAAATGAGAGGATGACTAAGACACTTTTAAAGGTCTGTAGGGACTTTCCTATTTGTTATGTACTATGGAATGCAGAAGTGGTTAGTTGAAGAAGAAGGTGGCAAGGTGGGTATATAGTTTTAAAGAAGTATTGGAAGAGGAATGGGAATTGAATAGACAGAAAAGGTAAGGAGAAGCATTCCTGGTCGAGGAAATAGCACATGCGGGAGAATTCATGTGTGAAAGAATTTGGACGATTCAGAGATCTGCAAGTGGTTGGTTACAGATGGGAGTGTAGGATGGGTTGGGGAGAGTAAGTGGAAATAAGGCCCAGACCTTGAAGAAGAGGCAGGGGTGCATATTGACTTAGAACATATACTTTTGTATTTAACTGACTTGGATTTTAATCCTATCTCTGCCCTTTACTTGCTGGTTACTTAGCCATTCCATTTTCTTAACTGTGAAGTAGAAATATAGCATACAACTTGGCATACAGTGAGTTCTAATAAATGAGCACACAGCTTGACACATAGTGAGCTCTCAGTAAATGGTATCTATCACTGAAAAGAAGTTTATACTTTATCCACTAAACAGTAAAAAGCCATTGAATGATTTTAATTAAATAATGATATGATTAGATTTCCATTTTATAAGTAGAATGTAGTTAGCATAGTAGAGAGAAGAAAGTCAGTAAGTCAAATTAGGAGTCCAGGCACAGCATGATATCTTAGTCAGCTGGGGCTCCTATAACAAATTGCTGTGGGCAAAAAAAAAATATTTATTTTTCATAGTACTGGAGACTGGGAAATCCAAGGTTAAGGTGCTCACAGATTCCATATATAATGAGGGTCCTCTACCTGGTTTGCAGATAGCTAGCTGCCTTCCTGCTATAACCTCACATGGTAGAGAGAGAGCATCTCTCTCGTGTCTCTTCTTATAAGGGCACTACCACTCACAAAGGCTCCAATGATTTAATTAGCTCCCAAAGACCCCACCTCTAAATATCATCACACTGGAGATTAGGGCTTCAATATATGCATGTAGGAGGGGACACAAACATTTAGTCCATAGCACATGATCAGCACTAAACTAAGAGAGTTGCTGTGAGGATGGAGTAGTAGTATTTTGGGAAGATTTGGAGGTCAAATCAACAGTAGTGGGTAACCAAATTATAGGTGGATGTTGAAGGAGAAGGAGATGTCTAAGGACACTGAAGTTTCCATTTTTTACAATTAGTTGTATGGTAGATAGAAATAACAGGAAAAATAGAATTAACATTGTTAAATGTTACATTTATAAGTTTATTAAAATGAATAAATTTAGTTTCTAGTAATATCAACAAAACATGAGAGTATATATTCAGCTTGTTGATGAATGTGGGTGACAGCTGAGTTCAAGAACATATTACTTCAAAATACTAAAATAACTTTGAATCCTATCACTTGCCTCATATGAAAAGGCAATGATAGCAGCTGAATCTTAGTCATCTTGTTTATACCAAACCAAAAGCATTGTATATACATATTGTGCTTTGTCTCCATTTCTTCTAGGGTCCCCAAGGACCGAGAGGTCAACCAGGGCCTCCAGTGAGTTTATTTACATTTATATCTGTTTACCATTGATGCTTATATGCCTGCTTGGTTTGAGATATCTACTTAATAAATACTTTAAAAATCTTTTTATGTTATAGGGTCCACCTGGAGCATCAGGCCCAAGAGTAAGTTTTCTTGGTTTTGTTTATTTTATCTTAGTATAAGATAATTTTTTAGGGCTTCCCTGGAGGCACAGTGGTTGAGAGTCCGCCTGCCGATGCAGGGGACATGGGTTTGTGCCCCAGTCCGGGAAGATCCCACGTGCCGCGGAGCGGCTGGGCCCGTGAGCCATGGCCGCTGAGCCTGCGCGTCCGGAGCCTGTGCTCTGCAACGGGAGAGGCCACAACAGTGAGAGGCCCGTGTACCACAAAAAAAAAAAAAAAAAAAAAAAAAGGTAATTTTTTAAAGCTTCTTCTATTAACTCCCTGTTAAAAGGTATCCCTATTGCCTACCTCTGTTCCTTTTGTTAATCTGATATAGAATCTTCCCAACTATAATAACACTTGAAATCCAAGCCTCACAGTTCTTGTCTATAAAATGAGGATGGTATCTCTTACTTTCTTGGGTGGATTTGAGTTTTAAATAAGAAGTAAAGTACTCAGCACAATGTCTGACATAATTAATGCTCCAAAATACTAACTCCCTCCATTTCTTCCTGTTTCTGGGTCCTAGCTCTCCTTTTTCAAATGTTCTTTTTTGCCAACCAGAGTTATACACTTTTTAGCCTTTACATGAACTCTTCTCACTTGCTGCTGGCCATAGAAGCCCTGGAACTTCTCATGTATTTGCTCGTGACCAATCACAACCCAAAACTTGCTACTGCTATCTTTGAGGTGATACTTCCGTTACTTCATTATCAGCTATCATCTCCTGGCCTCAATGTTCCAAGACTGGTTTCTCTCATGCGTTGTATCCACTCTGCTACTCAGTAATATCTTTGTTTTCCTACTTTCTACAAAAGGTCTCCTTCTATCTTCAACCTCACCCATGCCCCATTCCTGCAGAATCAGAATCCTGGTCAAATGCAGTGGTCCTTGGTCAGATTTCCTGCTTAAAGGAAATCCGCTGTTGGCTACACTGTCCAAACAGATGGCCAGTCCTATGCCTTCCAAGCCTTACTTATTTCCACATGCTTCTCTGGTATCATTTGGATCTCTGAAAGTTCTACCTGGTGGATCACTGCGGTCCACTCCCAGCAGGTCAGGAACTCTTCATTCCCCTCAGCTTTTCATCAGGGCAAGGAGTAACTTTCAAGCAAAGTGCCACAGGAAGATGGTCTCCTTGGAAACAAGACACCTATTTCTCTATGATTTTTTAAAAATTACTCCCCGTTTCTGGCCATCTGACTGATGGGGATTGAAACCTTCCCTGGCATGAACATCAGTGGGCATGTCCTTTTTTAAATCTTTAGATTATTCTCCGCTTCTCTGTTCTTCCTTTCCTCCTGGATCCTCACAATGCATGGGTTAGAAAAACCCTCATCAGTTGCCTTCTCACCTTATAATGACTTTGATATATCATAGCTGCTTTCCTAATAAAGAACAAGTTCTAAAAGGTCATATATCATTGGCAAATTAGAGGTGTTCAGTGAAAACTTTCACATTGAAGTGCCAAATTTTGGGGCACCGCATCCCTCTCTCACTTGAAAAATGTTTGTATGTGTTCCTCTACAGCCAAAATGAATTAGGACATGTGAGAGGTTTCTGCTCTGAGAAAAATGTGGATAAGAATATATATTTTGAGGAATTATTAGGAGGATTAAATGAAAAAGTATATGTGCTTGACACATTATAGGTACTCAGCTAACATTAGTTTCTTTGTTTCCTTCTTCCCTTTCTCTCCTTTCTGTCTTCCTTGTTCCTGGCCAGTATGAAACCCAGTTTCTTTATACTGTCTTTCTGGGACTTGCAGAGACCACTGTAGGAAAGTGGCAGTGTAGCCTTGAAAAAAAGACTTTCAGAGTAGAAGTTTACATGCCAATAAGAAAATACCTACATATTCCTTCTAAACTCAAACTATGATCATATCTTCTGTGAAACTCTTCTTAATTCCATCCCCTCGTTGCACTGCAAGATAGAACTGATCACTTCCCCTTCTTCATTCATACTCATTTATTTTCATGCCCATTTCCATGTATTAGACTGTGAACTCTCTGAAGGTAAGCAATGTGTTCTGTATCTCTTTTCCATTCAAGCCCTTAAGAAGTGTCTACTGAATGAATGAATAAATGCAAACAGGCAAGTTGCAACTCTTAGAAAATTTCAGTGGGAATCCTCCAAGCCAGAAGACTTCACTTGGAGGGAAATAATGTCTAGAATGGAATAGGATCATATTAGAATTAGAGATAGAAGTCTTCTTAGTAATTATTTAGTAATTATTTTAGACTGAATTGTCACTCATTAGTTGGTGGATCATAAGATCAACATGGTGAGTCTCAGCATTCTTTTGAAATGAAATTAAAACAGAAAAATGTGGGGAGTGACTGTTTAACGGGTATAGGGTTTCTTTTAGAGGTGATGAAAATGTTGTGAAATTAAATAGTGGTAATGGTTGCAAAACACAGTGAATCTACCAGAGCAATAAACTGGATACTTTAAAATGACTAAAATGGTGAATTTTATGTTATGTGAATTTTACTCAATTTTTAAGAAAAGCACAAAAAAAGAACACCCTAGGACCTACTGTACAGCACAGAGAACTATATCCAATATCTTGTAATAACCTACAATGGAAAAGAATCTGAAAAATAATAGATAAATAGAGATATAAATAGAGATATAGATTATAATATGTATAACAATCACTTTGCTATACATCTGAAACTAACACATTGTAAATCAACTATACTTCAATTTAAAAAAAACATAATAAGTATATCACCACTAGTAGGGAAAAATATGTTTTGTAAACGTTTTCAGTTAAATATATGTTTGTGTGAACCTTATCATGATATAAAAATGTATTTATTACTATGGGTCAAGATAAAAAAAGTTTGAAAACCTCTAACCTAGTCCAGCCCCCTCTTTTTAAGACCTATAAGTAACTTGCTCAAGTTCCTAAAGTAGAATAGCTAAAAAGCAATGTTTCAGGAAAAGGAATATATATTGATGGTGCTTTTGAATTTGAGGATATTATCAGGGTGATGACCAGACCTCAGTGCACATGGTAAGATATTTAGAAACTGACCAAAAAAAAATTACAACAGGATGTCAAAGTTAACCACAAATGGTTGGTGGGATAAAGGATGGGTGTATGGGGGAGTGTGTGTGTGTGTGTGTGTGTGTGTGTGTGTGTGTGTGTGTGTGATGTGGGGAGTGGAAATAGTAAAAATTGAAAATCATTAAATGAGATAAGGAATTTTCAACTTAATGATACCAGTTAATGGGTCAGCTGTGAAACCTGGATTGGTGAATTGAGAGGTTGCAGCAGCTGCGGGTATCATCCTAGTTCCCTAGAACAAGCAATTTCCTCTACCATAGAGAGGTGCATGACCTGAAATCAGTTCCCACCCCATAAATGTTTTCACCATTGAGTGATCTTAAAATTTTAGATGGCTGGAAAATAACACTTCTTAAAGTACTGGGGTGCCCAGACTAGATCTGCATTTTACTCAAATAAATTGGAAAGGAACTGTGAATATTACGTCCCCTCAAGGTATAATGAATCCTCCTAATTTCTTTCATTTGTCCCACTAATCCTGGTAACTCCTTATTCTTGGTGCACGTTTTTATAAGCGATTTTCATTTGAGAATATGTTCTAACTAGAGTACATGGAGGAAGGTATTTCTTTTGGATTCCCTTATTGGACCTAATGAGAGTTTCACACTTAGGTGGGGACACTTAGATGTTGCTGAATGACTTCCCAGGCAAATCATCTTAATACCATCTCTATGGGCCTGCCCTCCCTAAAGGCTATCCTTGGGAAAAAATAAATTCAGCAAATTGAATGCCTACTATGTGCCAGGCATGAGCTAGGATTTGGGAATACACTGGCATTATAGGAATTAAAAATTTTATGAGTAGCCGAGTTTTATGACATTCTTTTCTTTCTAATGCCTATTGTGGGGGAAAAAACCCTGCCTTTTTCATTGAGTTGACATTTGTACTGTTGGTGGTTAAAATTGCTAGTACCTTAGCTTGAATCTAGTACCAAATGCTACACTACTAATCTACTAAAAGTCACTGTATTCTTCATTGCCACATTCTCAAAGAAAACGAACCATGGTCATTTCAATTAAGAATATCCTACAGTTTATTCATCCATCCAGTCCTCTATTCATGGGTGGTGTTGTTTCCAATCTTTTTCCTAATACAAACAGTATGCATGTCTTGTCCATATACATATTTTGTGGAATATCTCTAAGACCTGTTCCCAGAAGTGGGATGGTTAGCTGTAAGGGATAATGAGCATACTTATTTACTTATTATTTTTAATTGTGGTAAAATATACATAAAATGTATCATTTTAACCATCTTTAAGTGTACTCTTCAGTAGCATTAAGTACATTCACACTGCTGTGCAACTATCACCACCAGTCATCTCTAGAACTTTTTTCATCATCTAAGACTGAAACTCTGATCCATTAAACAGTAATTCCCCACTCCTCCCTTCCCCAGTCCCTAAAAACCTACCATTCTACTTTCTATCTCTCTATCAATTTGACTACTCTAGATACCTCCTATAAGTGGAAGCATATAGTATTTGAACATTTTTGTCTGGCTTTCTTCACTTAGCATAATGTCTTCAAGGTTAATCCATGTTGTAGCATGTGTCAGAATTTCTTTCCTTTTTAAGGCTGAATAATTTCCATTGTATGTATATACCACATTTTGTTTATCCAGATGGACACTTGGGTTGCTTCCACCTTTTTCTACTGTGAATAATGCTGCTATAAACATAGGTGTACAAATATCTGAGCCCCTGCCTTTTTTAAAAAATATATCTTTATTGGAGTATAACTGCGTCACAATACTGAGCTAGACCCTGTTGCACAACAAAATGAATCAGCCATATGCATATATACATCCACATATCCCCTCCCTCTTGAGCCCTCCTCCCACCCTCCCTATCCCACCCCTCTAGGTCGTCGCAAAGCACCGAGCTGATCTCCCTGTGCTACGCTGCTGCTTCCCACCAGCTAACTATTTTACATTTGGCACAGGACTCGTACTCAGATAACTATAAAACACTGATCAAACAAATCAAAGATGACATAAACAGATGGGGAAATATACCATGTTCTTGGATTGGAAGAATCAACATTGTGAAAATGACTCTACTACCCAAAGCAATCTACAGATTCAGTGCAGTCCCTATCAAATTAGCAATGGCATTCTTCACATAATTAGAACAAAAAATTTTACAATTTGTATGGAAACACAAAAGACCCTGAATAGCCAAAGCAATCTTGAGAAAGAAAAACGGAGCTGGAGAAATCAGGCTCCCTGACTTCAAACTGTACTACAAAGCTATAGTAATCAAGACAGTATGGGGCTTCCCTGGTGGCACAGTGGTTAAGAATCCTCCTGCCAATGCAGGGGACAGGGGGTTGAGCCCTGGTCTGGGAAGATCCCACATGCCATGGAACCACTAAGCCCGTGCACCACAACTACTGAGCCTGCGCTCTAGAGCCCATGAGCCACAACTACTGAGCCTGCGTGCCACAACTACTGAAGCCCGTGGGCCTAGAGGCCATGCTCTGCAACAAGAAAATCCACCGCAATGAGAAGCCCAAGCACCACAACAAAGAGTAGCTCCCGCTTGCCGCAACTAGAGAAAGCCCACAAGCAGCAACGAAGACCCAACGCAGCCAAAAAAAAAAAAAAAAAGACAGTATGGTACTGGCACAAAAACATATGTCAATGGTACAGGATAGAAAGCCCAGAGATAAACCCACGCACGTAATGGCCACCTAATTTATGACAAGGCAGGAACATACAATGGAGAAAAGACAGCCTCTTCAATAAGTGGTGCTGGGAAAACTGGACAGCTATATGTAAAAAACTGAAATTAGGACACTACCTAACACCATACACAAAAATTAACTCCATATGGATTAAAGAGGCCCTGCCTTTAATTCATTTCCATATATACCCAGAAATGAAACTGCTGGATCATATGGTAATTTTACGTTTAACTTTATGAGGAATTGCTATACTGTTTTCCATAGCAAGTACACCATTTCACATTCCCACCAATAGTACACAGGGTTCCAATTTCTCCAAATCCTCCCTCACGTTTGTTATATTCTGCTTGTTTGATAACAGCCATCCTAAGGGGTGTGAAGTGGCAGATAACTGTGTTTTGACTTGAATTTCCTTGATGATTACAGATGTTAAGCATCTTTTCGTGTGCTCATTGGCTTATATGTATCTTCTTTGGCGAAACTGGCTTACATATCTTCTTTGGAAAAATGTCTTTTGCCCATTTTTGAATTGGGTTGCTTATTTTTGTTGTGTTGTTGAGTTATAGGAGTTCTTTATGCATTCTAAATGTTAATCCCTCATCATATATATGATTTGCAAATATTTTCTCCCATTCCTTTGGCTGCCATTTCACTCTGTTGATTTTTGCACAGAAGTTTTTGATGTAGTCCAATTTATCAGGGTTTTGTTGTTGTTGTTTTACCTTGCTTTTGGTTTCATCTCCAAGAAATCAGTGCCAAATCCAATGTCATGAAGCATTTCCCATATATTTTCTTCAAGAGTTTTATAGTTTTAGCTCTTACAGTTAATTATCTGATCCATTTTGAGTTAATTTTTGTTTATGATGTAGGTAGGAGTCTAACTTCATTCTTTTGCATGTGGATATCAAATTTTCCCAGCACTATTCCTTCCTTAGGGAATGGCCTTGGCACACTTCTCAAAAATTATTTAACCATATATGTGAGGGTTTATTCTTGCACTCTATTCCATTGGTCTATACGTCTGTCTGTATGCCAGTACCACACTGTTTTGATTACTGTAGCTTTGTAGTAAGTTTTGAAAGTGAAGTGTGAGACCTCCAAGTTTGTTGTCCTTTTTCAAGATTGTTTGGCTGTTTGGGATCTATACTCTCTTTTATAGTTACCTGTATAGTTATCTTTACCAGTGCTCTTTATTGCTTCATGTGGATTCAAGTTTCTGCCTAGTATCCTTTATTTCAGTCCAAAGGACTCCCTTTATTATTTTTCTAGGGAAGTTTGCTAATGATAAATTACCTCAGCTTTTGTTTATCTGGGAATATCTTTTTTCCTCCTTTTTGAAGGATAGTTTTATTGGATATAGAATTTTTGGTTGATAGTCTTTTTCCTTCAGCACTCTGAATATGTCATCCTACTGCCTCTCACCTTTATGGTTTTTGATGAAAAATCTCATCCTTTGGATATGATGAGTCTCTTCTCTTTGCATTCAGGATTCACTCTTCTCTTCGCATTCAGGATTCTCTCTTTGTCTTTAGCTTTCAACAGTTTGATTATGATGTGTCTAGGGGAATTCATTGAGCTTCTTGGATGTGGAGATTAATGTTTTTCATCAAATTTGGCACATTTTCAGCCATTATTTTTTGAAATATTCTTTCTACCCCTATTTCTCTCTTCTTCTCTTCTGAGACTCCCATCATTCATGCATTGGTATGTTTTATGATGTCCTGTACATCTCTGAGCCTGTTCATTTTCTGCTTCATTTTTCTTTATATGACTCTGACTGGATAATCTCAATAAACTGTTTTCAGGTTCACTGATTCTTTCTTCTATCTACTGAAATCTACAGTTGAGCCTCTGTAGTAAATTTTGATTTCAGTTATTATTCAACTACAAAACTTCTTCTACTTGGTTCTTTTCTATAATTTCTATTTTTTATTTGGTAAGACATCTTTTTCATACTTTCCTTTAGTTCTGTAGACATGGTTTACTTTAGTTCTTTGAACATACCTAAAATAGCTAAAGTTTTGTCTACTAAGTTCAACATCTGGGCTTTCTCAGGGACAATTTCTATTTCTATTGATTGCTTGGCTTTTTCCCATGTATAGGGGTCATACTTTAATGTTACTCAGCATGTCTTGTCATTTTTTTCTTGAAAACTGGACATTTTGAATAATATAAAATGGCATCTCTGGAAGTCAAATTCTTCACCCCAGCCTCAGTGTTTATTGTTGCTCCTTGTTGTTTTTGTTGTTTGTTTAGTGACTTTTCCTAAAGGTATAAAGTCTGTATTCCTTGACATATGTGACCACTAAAGTCTCTACTCAGTTAGCTTAGTGGTCAGCTAAGGATTGGAGAGAGATTTCCTTAAATGCCAGAACCAGGAAGTCTCCCAGTTTTTGCCAAGGGTCTCTGTGAGCATGTTGGAGCATTCCTTCAGTGCTCAGCCAGGCAACTGACAACTATACCCGAGTTTTAATTTCCTATTTTCACAGAGCCTGAAGGTCAGCCAGAAGACAGAACTTAGGGCCTTCTTATGTTTTTCCTGATCATGTGCACAGCCCTATGCATGTACATGGACTTCTAGATTCCCAGGAATATGTCAGAGTTTTTTAGAATCCCTATGGACATCTCATTCCCTAGCTTTTCTTAGCCTATTGTTTGCCCCGACTGTTTTCTAATGTTTCCAGTAGCCACAAAGTTAAACAATTCCATCTAAATTTTTTTTTTAATGTTCCTTGGGAAAGACTTTTTGCACTGAGTGAGCTCTGAGTCAGGTAAAATAAAGACAGTCCTGCAAGTCTTTAAGGGAACCACCAGAAAGGTCAAATAATGACATTTCGCTGGAAATAAGGCTTTGAAGCAACTCCAGCCCCATTCTGCTCCCTCCTGTGGTTTCCAGGCTTCTTGTTTTCACTGCGATTGCAGGCTGTTGGTTTTCAAGGCTACCACAGAGCTGGAAAGAGAGGCATGGGAATAGGACAGATTAAAGCTTTACAAAGCTCACTGCCCTTTCTGAAATTAAGCTATTTTTCATAAATGCTCCCCAGGTTGCTGCAAGCATTTTGTTAATTTCTATAATTCTGAAAAACTTCATTCTTACATTTTTTTTCCAGTTTTCTCATTGCTTTTATAAAAGAGAGAATTCTGGGAGGTCATTATGCCACCATTTTGCTGTCTCCTAGGTCTCTAATCTTTAGTACACATCTTTTTAATACTCTGTGTGATGAAATGGAAGAACATATAAAGCATTTCTGCATATTGAAGTACAATGGTTGCCTCAAATACAAGCACTTGTAGAATTGTTTCAGTTGCAAACTGAACTAGCTGCTTTTTTCATGGAACACCATTTTTACTTGACAGAATGATAATGTTATTCAGACATGAGTATTTGGCAGATATTTTCTTGAAAATGAATGAAGTGAGCCTGTCATTTCAAGGAAAACAACTGACAATTTGATACCAATGGTAAATTTCAAACTTTCAAGCAACAATAACAATTGAGGAATGCTTGTATCTATTACAAGTTTGACAACTTACCAGTACTTACATTTTTCTGATGAGATTGGTGATGATGTTAACGAATGTAATCTTTTGATATGACATAACGAAATGTGTCAGTCTTTGGAAAATCTGCATTATTTCATGAACCGTTATTTTCCAATGATCAATGCATGATTTTAACCAAAATCATGATTTTTACTAAAATCATGCATTGGTAAATGATTCTTCAAAGTTTAAGATAGATCAATAGATTTTAATATAAAAGAATATAAAATAGATACGTTGTAGATATGGTTTCAGATTTCACATTTCAACTAACCTTCAAGAAACTACCACTTATCAAGTTCTGGTAGAATATCAAAGAAGAATATCCACAATTATCTGAAAAGGATACTAAAATAATCTTTTTTCCAACTACGTATCTTTTTAAGGCTGGATTTTCTTCATACAGTTCAGCTAAAGTAACACTTTAATAGACTGAATATAGAAGCAAATATGAGAATCTAGCTATCTCCTATTAATCCAGACATTAAAGAGATGTACAAAAGTGTAAAACAGTACCGCTCTTCTCACTAATTTTTTGTTTGGAAAATAGTTATTTTTCATTTAAAAAAATGTTTATTTATATTAACATATAATGGATTTATTGTTTTAAGGCAATTAACACATAGTTTTAAAATTTATATTTTAATTCCTACTATGTTAAATATCAAAAGCTGTAATGCACATAAATATAAGTTCTTTAAAGCCCTTAATAATATTTAAAAGTACAAAAGGGTCCTGAGTCTGAAGCGCCTGAGAACTGCTTATTGCTAGTTTTTCTAAGATCAAAGCCCTAACCACAAACTGGAAAATATAAAGGTGGCTATTGTTTACTACTTAATTCAGTTGCCCATATTTAGTCCCAATATATTTTTGTGAGCCATGTCCAAAGTCTGCCAATTCTTGCAAGAATGATGGTCAGAATTATTTAATCTGCACAGAACATTTTATGCTAAGCCTTTCTTCTTCTTGAATAGGCCATGCTTTTCTATCTCACTGCCTTTGTGCAAAGTTGTTACCTCTGCTTGGAAAGCTCTCCCAGCCCTTCTCCTAACAATTCATATTTATTCTTCAGATCTCAGCTCAAATATCACCACCTCAGGGAAGCCTATGCTGATCTAGTCCTTCCAAAAATCTCTTATATCCCCCAGATTTCATACTCCGTAATTTCTCTCATAGGTCCATGCACTTTTCTTTTATAGCACGTATCACAATTTGTAAATGTGTATTTTTGAGATTGATTAATGCCTTTATCGACCTCTAAACTTTAGCTCTACAAGGGCAAGGTTGTTTTGTTTTGTATTGTTTGCTTACCATTTTTTCCTCAATATGTGTTTGGCAGTGTACATATGCAGAATGAGTCAAGTATTTTCCAATATGAAAACCACATGTTGAGGCAAAGATGAGTACATTTTGTTGATTGTCCCATCATTTTAAATAGTTTTTCAAATTACCAACCATGAGTTATGAGAGATCTGTTGAAAAGAGTTTCTATTGTATGGGCTGCCAAGTAAAAAGATATCTCAGCAGTACAATCATTCTGAAAGAAATTAGATCGCTTGATTTGCTCACACAGATGCCATTTCACAGAACTTTCTCCCAACTCATGCTTCTTAGTTTCCAAGCTTTTTAAAAAATAAAATACGAAAAGACTTTTTACTAATGGTTAGGTTGGGTCTTTCTCTAAAAATATATTTTATTAAATGCAGGAGGAGATTGGATTCATGATGTATTATTTCTTTTGGGACTAATGATACTTTTTCCAACTTCAGAAATTGTTTTTAAGACCGCAGAAGTATCAGATTAAACTAATGTGGTGACTACCTCAGGACAGTAATATTTTATTCTATTTTCCTTCCAAGAATGTAACTGTTAAAAATTACTACAGTTATTTATTCTTCACTTTACAATTTATTAACTGAGGGGATCATATTTCATTCTTCTTCCATGTGAGTAACTTTTTTGTGTGTTTTCATGCAGCAGAGACAAATAGTTTTTCATTTGAGAACTCTAGACTTTGGTCCTGTTTTAATTAGGAGACTTGAGATTTGGATGAAAGCAGCATATTGTCCTTTCGGATAGTCAGGCAATACTTGCAAGATCTGTCTAACCATAAGAGTTACAAACCCCTTTTAGATAATAAGTCTAGTATACTTTAACAGCAGTGCTTTCAGAATTTATAGGCTTTACTTTAGAGCACTCAGTGTTGATCTTATTGCTGATCTCAAATGGTTTTGTTTTACACAGAAACAAATGGATATCAATGCTGCTATTCAAGCCCTGATTGAATCACATACTGCCCTACAGATGGAGGTAATATATCTGGCTTTATTTACACTAGCACTCTCAATCTACAAATTAAACAGAAATTTTTTTCAGAGGCCCAAATGTGACTTTATCTCAAAGCCTGTATTTAAAAGAGATTAAAAGTAATGAAAAAAATTTTAAGGACAAAGTAAGCAATTTTAATAAACAGAAATATATGCATCAGATGTTTTTTAAGGAAAACATTTAAAACAAAAATATAATATTGTTAAAGGATTTTTTAAAATAAGAATTTGGTACTATAGAAGAAACAGTTAAATGAAGTTAGCCATTTCTTAAAATGGGATCTATCTATCATCACTACTCTTTTTTCCTATTTAAGCTCTGTTTATTCATAATATAGTTTTTTTTCAAATTATGCAGTAGGCATAGTAACTAAGTTTTATGTCAGCTTGAAAACTAGACTTTTGAGTGTGAATTTAAGCTTTTATTAGGATCAAGATTAATAAAACATACAAATATGCCTATAGTTAAATATAAACTGTTCTTTACATCCTGCTCCCAACTCCTTGCACACAACAGGAGTACATTTTTCTTCTGCCTTGCTCCGTGTTGATCATTTGGGTTACATGCTGGTAATGACTACTCCAAGCTTCTTTGCTAATATGATTCTCACAATGACTTGGCAGAGCTACCAGAATACTGAAGTGACCTTAATTGACCACAGTGCAGAGATATTCGAAACCTTGAACTACCTTAGCAATTTACTGCACAGCATCAAGAATCCTCTTGGCACACGAGATAACCCAGCACGAATCTGCAAAGATTTGCTTAACTGTGAACACAAAGTATCAGATGGTAAGTTACTGGTTTCCTTAAACTCTGATATCTAATTTTGCTTCATCGTTTCAGTGTGTTTGAGATTTGCGGTGTATTTATTCCAAACCTTATCATTTTTGATAAATCCCTGGCAGAGGCATTTTAACATCAAGAACCAAATACGTACTCAAAGAGGCAAACATGTTTCTGAGGTCAAAGTATCCTTTTTCAAGGGTTCACTTTACAAAAGGTTTTCCACTGCACAGCCTGACTTATGGCAACATGAAGAGGTCATAGAGCCCTCTCTACCACACCCTCTATAATTAGTTTTTACATAAAATGGAATTTAAGTGCCTCATTTCAGTATCAGTGACTATAAAGATGGAGTGGCTTGTCATTCTTGGAATTTTCTCATCCTCACATTGATACCCCAAATCCATTAGCCAGAGGTGCAAAAACAGAACCATCAAGGAAAGGTTTAAAGCAAGTGGAAGAACCATCACTATCTGATGATAAGTAGGGGAAACCCTGTCTGCTACAACATGTCATTTAATTTTAATTTCTATTGGGTCTACCTGGTCAGCTGTACAATCAATATTAGTAGTTATCATTTTTTGGTAAAAACTCTAGTCTTAACACACAATGACATATATGCTGATTTGAAAATAACTAAGTTATTTAATTCTGCAGGATGAATAGTAGTCCATATTTTATTTTATACACATACACATATACATATATATGTATAAATACATGTTTGTCCAAAAACATCTTCCATTCTAGAATAAAGTATAGTGAAAATATTCATTTTATTTATATTAATAAAATGCTTAACTTCTATAGATATTTCCTGCCCTAGATTATCACAAAAACAAATAATATTTACAGTTATAGCTGCCTACAATAATTCAAATTTGATTCTTTCCCATATTTGAGGGTATAAAAATGCAATTCTATAGAACTGAAAGGAACAAAGACACTACAGGACATACAAATTACTGAAATCTAATTCAAGGTCTGCCTTCCTCATAGGAGAAATAGCTAAGTGGTATGGCTTGTAAGGTATCAGAAAGGTCTTTATGCCCAAAAATACTTTCATCACTAGGAGATTGTAAGTGCAGTAGAGAAACACAAAACAGCAGGGAAGAGGGGATATGACAGAAAGTAGGGTGGGGGGTGAAGTGGTAAACAGAGTAGGTAGATGAAGCATCTCTGAGAAAGTGACATTTGAGCAATATCAGAAGGAGGTGAGGGAACAAGCCACAGGAAATCTGGGGAAAGAGCTTTCCAGGAAGAAAGAACAAACGCAAGGCCCTTGAACCTGAGCGTGTACTTAGCATGTTCTACTATTAGCAAGAAGGCCAACGTGACTGGAAGAAAGTGCATAAGGGGAAGAATGGTAGGAAATGAAGTCAAGATGTCAAGAAACCAGATTATACAGGATCTTATAGATTACTCAAAAGACTCCAGCTTTTACTGAATAAGATGGGAAGCCTCGGGAAGATTCTGAGCAAAGGAATGACGTGACTTGACTTAAATTTTTAAAATGTTACTCTGGGTGCTGTACTGCAAATATGAGGACAGGGTAGAAGGAGACATTGAGAAGACTTTTGAAATAATCCAGTAAGAGATGATGATGGCTTGGACTAGAGTTGGTGGTGGGGAAGTGATAAGAAATGGTCAAATCTTTGGCTATGTTTTAAGGTAGAGCCAGCAGTTTTTTGTTGGTAATTCGGATGTGGGTTATGAGAGAAATAGAATGATAAAGGATGACTCTAAGATTTTTGACTAAGGGACTAGAAGAGTGGAATTGCTGTCAAAAGAGATAGAGAAGCAAGTTTGGAGACAAGATCAGGAGTTCGGTTTTGGATGTATTTAATTTGAGATGTCTGTTAGGCATTCAAGTAAGGATGTCAAGTAGGTCATTGGCTACTCAGGAGTGTGAGGTCCTGGCTAGGGGTAAAATTTATGAAGTCACTTGCATATAAACAGTATCCAATGCCCTGAGACTGTTTAAGGCTATCTAAAGAACAGATAAATAAAGAAAAGAGAAGAGTTCTAAAAACTGTGCCTTAGAGCTCTCCAATGTTTACAGAGGTCAGGGAGTTGAGGGGGAACTAGCGAAGAAGACTAAGAAGAAGCTATCACTGAGATAAGAGGAGAACTAGATGAATGTGGAGTGAAGAAAATGTTTGCCTGAGGAGCAGGGGATCTGCTGGGTCGATGTCAAGTTAGGTGAAGACTGAGAAAGGCTACTAGATTTAGTAACGGGAAGGTCTTTGATGATCTTCGCAAGAGCGGTTTAGAGGAATGGTAGCAGTTAAAACTGTATCAGGTTTTCAGAGAAAATGGTGGAGCTGGAGAGTTTCCACTCCCATTAATGAAGCAGGTAATTCAATTTGCCTGACGAAACTTTTTGAAAATTAAGTTAAAAGCATCAAATACTGACAAAGTAGTGAGGGACTTTCAAGCCAATATTCTGAAAAAGACAGCAGAGAGATGAACACATACTTAGAGCTACTTTTGCCCTGGGTGTGTTCAGAAACTGAGTAGTGCTTTTGGTCAAAGGTTGGAATCTGAAGTCCACAAAAGGTGGGGACTTAGGCTTTCAAAGGGCTCCACTTTAAGAGTAAAAGTAAACGGAAAGAAAAGATATTCGTACAGATTGCAGCCTAGCTTCACATCGTCAAGATGGCTCAGAAAATCTCAAACTGTGAACTTGGATTAAGATGATTCCAGACTGCTAGTAGCCCCTCATACCTGATAGAAACAAACAAAACTCTTCTATGAAAGATAATATCATCCTAGGGCTCAAATTATTTCCACAAATAATTTTTCAAATATAGTGCCCAGCACACAATCAATGATAACTAAGCACACAAGTTGACAAAACACCACGAATGAGAACTGGCAGAAACAGCAGACAACAGAAGCTGACTCGAAAGAAAAAATAAGAGGAAAAATTTGAAATGGAAGGTTTAACGGACAAGGTAAACCTTATTTAGGAACACGGTTTATTCACAATAATAAGAGAGAAGGCAGAATATATGTGTGCAAGTACAGATAGATGGGTAAAGGTCATAAAGGGAGCTTATGTAAGTTTCCTTCAGTTTGCTTTAGTTGTCTCAGTGAAACTGAAAGGTTATCAGTCAAGAATAAGAATGAAGGAAAGGTATAGTTAACTTGAGAGGATAGGAAGAGGTTTCAAATGGTTAACTATGAAAGTGACAGAGGAAATGAACTAGGGAAACATAGTAGTACTGTCTGGCAGCCTTTCAAACATTTAAATTTAAAGTGAGGCCAGTCAGCATAGTTGTGTTTTTCTCTAGGCACATTTAGTTGTGCAGGTACAGGCACAGATTAGGCACAAAACTGGATTTATGCAGGACTGGGATTTTATAAGACAAGCACAATGAAGTGAGGCAGGGCAAGAATGTTAAGGAAGTCTCTAAGGAAATGATCATAGCAAAGGACTGTGGGTTTTAAGCTAGGCAGGAAGAGAAGTGAACACATGATTACGAAGGACAATGAAAAAGTGGTAGCGTCAATGGATAGTAGGTCCTAATGAGATCAAAGAATTATTAGGGTCAGAACACTAGAGGGAATGAGCTGGAATGAGAAAAGAGGTGATATCGTGGAGGAGATCTAGCTGTAGGTAATAACAAAAACTAGGGTATGGCCTTATAAGTTAATGATTAAAGTAAACAGGACAGGAGAAGGGTACAAAAACGTTGGTGGGAGAGAGTTCGAGGCACTGAGAAGTCGGTATTGCAAATATCAACCATGTGGATGTGAAAATCACGAAGAATTAGGTTATAAATAGATTTTCTGAAAATGATAGCTAGAATCATCAAAGAAATAAATTTGGTGATAGCAACAGGAAGAGGTAACAGGTGACATAGTGCAATGACAGCAATTTTACCACGGAGTGTTTTTAGGGAGAAAGTGGGGAGAACGGTCTGAAAGTGGCAACGAGGAGCAAGAAAGATCCCTTCCCCACCCAGGCACAATGCTATAGAGGCTGTGGCAGAACTTGAAAGAGCTGCAGGGGAAGCAGTGTTCTCAGAAGAGAGCCAATTTGGAGTTAGAGCATTTAGGCCTATAAAAGACGTATTATGGTATAGTGCTTTATCTGTAGCTCAGCATACCCTGAAAAAAATACGAAGCCCCTACCAGTTCACCATTGTACAACATAATGCCTGAATTCAAAGCATTCCACCCCATGTAACAATGAGACCTTGCTTGAAGGAAAACGTTTTATAAAGAATATATTCACTCACATAGTAGTAGAAAACTATTTCTTGAAAGAGAAGAGATGATGAATCAAGATATGACTGTAAGCCTGGATCAGATCCTGGTTTAAAAAAAAAACAAAAACCCAGCTATAATTTCTACAAACTACAAAATGTTCAACATTCTGAGGAAATGGGAAAAAACAGGATGGAGGTGGTATTAGGATCTTTTTCACCCCTTTCTTCCATATATCAATAGATCAGTGATTCTCCAAATACAGTCCGTGGACCAGAATTAGATGCAGATTCTCAAGCCCCATCCCAGATTTAATGATTCAGCAACTCTTGGGATGGAGTCCAGCTATCTGGACTGTCTGTGACAGTCCCCTACTCTTGGAAGTACCAATTCAACAAGTCTTCCCTTTGAAGAATTAGTAGAATAGTAGAGGGGAGAATAGTCGAGGATGTTGTGGAAGTCTAAAATGATACACCAGGTGAAGCCCAGGATGAGCTGGAGGAATCTTTGCTGTGGGATAGGAATGGAACAAACAAGGATTTCTACCTATTATAGAAAATGACATTTTACAAATACTGTTTGATTGTCTTGCCTTTTTAATGCAAGAAGGCAGGGCCATCTCATTCAAAAATTCCTGCCCTTTGCGTTTAGAATAAGGTGCTATTTCAGTATTCTGAGCCTGTTATTCCGGAATTAAGACGCTAGCCCAGTACTTTTCAGTCTGAATATGTCTTGAAGTCTTTTACACACCATTTGATTCTCCTGGGCACTCAATGGAGGCAAAGGTTGGCAGGCTTACACTGGCTGTAGAGATTTCAGTTTTTTCCACTTACAGATCTGAAAAGAAAGCACAAAAATAACCATTTAATTGCACATTTCTCTTCTGGAAACAAAAAAATGTTTATTCCTTTTATTTTAATTATCAATATTACACATAAAGATATGTTTTTCCTCAGGGAGACTGAAGAAGTTGTTTCTGTTTTTTAAATATATATATTCATTTTTAAGCTCTGTAATGACATAGAACAAAAATACACACATATCCTATATTAATTTCAACTTTTCTATTAACTATGTAACTTTAGACAATTCACTTAAAGTTGCTGCGCTTATCTATAGAATGAAGCAACAGATTCAGCCATTCGGTTATTTTTTATTAAAATTATAAAATGCCCTTAAATTGATAGGTACGTGAAAAATACAGTATTTTCAGTATTGGTTTTACATAATGCTTGCAGCTTTCATTCTTTGACTAAATGTAAATATCTTTATAATTTAAGTTTTTTAAAAGGAAAAAGCGTGAAAAAATATATTGAAAGTATCATGATGATCTGTAAGGATAGTTCAAATATATTTTAGCATGGCATTTAAATATCTTTATGTTTTACAATAAATTAATAGGAAAATACTGGATTGATCCAAATCTTGGATGCCCTTCAGATGCCATTGAGGTTTTCTGCAATTTCAGTGCTGGTGGTCAGACATGTTTATCTCCTGTCTCTGTGACAAAGGTACGTTTTGAATTTAGTACTTGCCCACTATCAGTAAACAGTGATTTTAAAAATTCTTTCATTTTAAATAATTATGAGTTTTATGAATGGAAGCAAGATATGCTCTACCATATATGAGGAAGAAATTTTTTGTTTTTAAAAAATAATCCTGTTAAATCTTGACATTTTGATTATGTATTTTTATGACTGGCTTAGCTTGGCTTACTCTACTGACTATGCTTTTTAAATTCCTTTTAAAAATGTAAAACATATGTTTTTATGCACATGCATTCATTAGAAAACTCCCAAACAGCTGCAGTGTTTGTACTCAGTAATCAGTTACCTTAAGTTTTACTGAAAAAGACATCATCATGATTAAAAGAGGAATTTCACCACAAAGCTTGCTATTTTTGGTGACTGGGCACAAAAAAAAACCTCTCCTAAACATCCACTGGATATTATTTAAAATTTCTTACAAGCATAATTCTATAAACCAAATGTTTAGAATGAATGAAAGTTAGTTTGGTATGTAACACTGGATATTATACCAAGCATTTCTAAACCCTAAAGCTTAGTTCTACCTACAACATGTACTGAAGAAACTAAAACTGCATTTCTTTCTTTTTCTGGTTAAACTACCTTGGCCTTCCCAAGAACTTTTCTCATTGACAAAGAACTGATACACGGACCTATTGTGTGTTTTGTCCACCACAGAAAGGCAGCAGCTAAAATATGCAGTGTGTCAGTCCCTCCCAGCTGCTTATCATTAGACTGCCCTCTCCTCCTAAAACGCTCCCCTTCGTTAACTAGGGTGTTTCACCAGCTCATCTCAATAGCCATTCACCACTGTTTCCCAAAGCAGAGGAGGGGCGGATTCTTATGTTCCTATGGGATCTGTGGAACTAATGAGGAGCAGCATGATCGTCCTGCTTCCAAACTATGCACGATCATCCTCACTCCCCTGGGTTTAGCCCAGGATTTTTTTTTTTTTTTTTTTTGCGGTACGTGGGCCTCTCACTGTTGTGGCCTCTCCCGTTGCGGAGCACAGGCTCCGGACGCGCAGGCTCAGCGGCCATGTCTCACGGGCCCAGCCGCTCCGCGGCATGTGGGATCTTCCTAGACCGGGGCATGAACCCGTGTCCCCTGCATCGGCAGGCGGACTCTCAACCACTGCACCACCAGGGAAGCCCCAGCCCAGGATTTTTATTTGGATTATCGTGGAAGAAAAGGGGAGACTGGTGTGCAAAGAAGACAGGATCAAATGAAGGAGCTGCACTCCAGTTCTTTCCTTGGCTGAATCAATTCTCCCATCTCTCCTATCCATAAATGCAACCTGAGAAAGACTGTGCAGGTAGTGGAAAGAACAGCAGACTTGCAATCTGGAACCTGGATTCTAATTTCTTTTCCCCTACAAACCTGGGGAATGATGCTGTGAGCCACCAGAGAGCCCACTCTGTGCCAGGTGCTGTGCTAGCTAAATGACAGTGGGCACCTCACATCCTCATAACAACCCTGTCATGTCGGGGTTATACCAGCTTTACCAACAAAGAAACTAAAGCTCAGAAAGGCTACATACGTCACAGGTTTGTGGTTCTCATCTGCAAAATGAAGGAATTTGAATTACTTCAGCTCTAATATTCCTCATGAGGATCCTTCCATGTTTTCATCTTTATACTCTTCCTTTGCCTTTCCTTTCTTTCCCTGAAGTTTTGCTTTTTTGTTGTCATTTTATTTTTTTTCCTTCTCTGTTACCTCATAACTGATATTTCTCTGATTTTGTGTTTGGAGATTAACATAAATTCCTCAGTAGGAACTACTTCTATTCATTTATGTTATGACCATTCCCATGCTTGAATAATGCTAAAATAATAATGATGGTGATGATGATGATGTCTAAAGCTATAGAAAAATCTGTTTCCTTGTTCAAGCCTAGAAAACGTGCAGTCATACTTCCTTGCTCCAGTGTTGCCCTATATCGTTCACTTTATTAGTAAATAATTGCTCACACATTCATTCATTCATGCAATAAACATTTGCTGATGACTCACTGTATGACTGGAACTGCATTAGGGGCTGGCAACACAAAGACTAAGATTCTGTCTTTGTCTGTAAAGGCTCTCATAGTTAAAATTAATCAATTTATTAATACAACTTTTAACTTATCTTTGGAAACTCAAAAATAAATCTTCAAATGAAAGTATAGACAGAATTTCAGATTTTTATGAAAAAATTTTAAGCAATAATCAACAACAAATTATTAATGCATCTTAAATAACATTATGCAAAGTATCTCCTTTTTTTTTGTTGTTCATATCTAGTAGCCTAGTAGTATGCTAAAGCCAGCTCATACTGCTCAGGAGAGCCTATTATTAATGTCTCTTGTGAACTCCATGTTTAATGACACTACCTTGATAGCCTAAAACCAGCCATGGTGGGAGTATTTACAACTCCCACCATAGGGGTGGAAATCAGAAAATGCTATAAATCAGGGATTCCCCCCTGCCCCACCCCTGGCCTGTCAAAGACTTTCTTCAGGTTTCCCCAAACTGTAAGGCTTTCAATTGCCATATCTTATAACTTGCATATTGTTTCAATGACATTAGTTGGAGTTTGGAGTTGGAAAAGTCCAGATGAACTTCCTTCATTTACTGAGCTCAGAAGCCACCCATATCATCACCATTCATTGTCTAAACACTCCAGTGTGGACAAGTGCTCAGACAAGTGGCTCAGGATTGACTATTGGTTTCAAGGGATGGAACAGCCAGATTTTCGAAGAAAACACTCTACTTGAACCTAAAGTGCTTTCAGATGACTGCAAGGTAAGGGAATGGCACTTTTAGAATTGTTCAATATAACTAACGTAAAATTGATAAAACTATATAAAATTAATATAATGAGTAAGACTTTAATTGCAAACCACAGATACAGAAGGGTAGTAAGTTTTAACGTGCCTGATGTGTAATAACCGTACATTTTTCAGAGTCAATTATTTGCTTATATCATATCAACTTTTGTCACACCCATTGTTCATCCATGACGTTTTATATGCAAAACAGGTGTTAATACATAAATTTAATTTTTATTCCCCATATGAAATAATTATATCATAGATCGATGGATGGATGGATAGATAGACAGATGGCAGATAGGGCATATAGACAAATGATTTCTTTCCTATATTTTTAGCACTGTGATTCTGCATCTCATTACATCATGGAAGGCAGGTTATAGAGGCAAGTCAGCTTTATTTCATTTTGTCAGTCCCTATACCTGATACCAAATAATGGGCATAATGGCAGATTGACTGACCCTACAAATCTGTATTTGAATCACAGCCCATTTTTCCTATTAAAATTAAATAATAGTGAAGAGTCTATAATTTTAAAACATTACGTTGTGGAGTAGGTGTCGCAAACTATAATCCACAGACCAAATCTAGCCCAGCACTCGTCTTCGTACATATATGCTACTGGAACACAGCCACACTCATTCGTTTGTTTATTATCTAGGGCTGTTATCACACTACAATGGCTGAGTTGAGCAAGTGTGACAGAGACTGTATGGCCCACAAAACCTAAAACATTTATTATCTAACCCTTTACAGAAGAGTTTGCTGACTCCTGTTATATAGTATAGGGTTGTCCACTTTACATACATCCTAATTTCTTTAAGTAGCTCGGTTTCCTGTTCTGGTGTACTATGAAGCCCATGATTTAGGATCTCTTACCATTTCTAGGGTGCTTTACTTTTTCACATTTCATTTTCAGATAAACAGCTCTTGGGTATTTGAAAAATCATAAGCAAACAGAAGTATACAGCTCACTCTCTATAGGTGAAGAGATCAGTATTACCAACAAATTAATTTAACTTTCACAATTTTGTCCTGAAACTTTTAGTGACTCACTACTATCTCTGAAACACAATCAAAACTCATCAGCTCTTTATTCAGCAGTTAGAATAGTCAGGCCCCAAACCTACCTTTCTACCTTTCACTGACTGTGTACCCTAAAGTGTGGTCCACCTGATCTATTTATAATAATAATAACAAAAACAACAATTCCTACTACTAATTATTGGAGACTTATTAGATGACAGGTACCATGTACTGCATACATTATTTAATTATAACAGCTTTGTGAAGAAGTTCCTATTAGTATCATTTTATAGGTAAGAAAGTGAAGGCACAGAGGTTAAGTAGCTTGTTCAAGGTCATACAGCTAATTAGCAGAGGAGCAAGAAATCAACCCCAGGTGTGTACAGTTCCAAAGTCAATGCCATGCTACACTGCTAGGGACTTTTAACTGAAGACTCATTTAATCCACACAATACTGTGAGGTAGGTTTTTATTCTTCCCATTTTATATGTGAAGAGAATAGCTTTACTTGGGTTTCTATCAAAATCTGTTCCAAGTCAAAATCTGTGCACTTAAACCCCATGCTAGGCTTATTTTCACAACCACATTCTACTTTTCCAACTTTTTGTTTTTTTCTATTCAGGTCATTCCCTTTCTCTGAAGTGCCTTCTCTACCCCTCTAACCAAGTGGAAATTGTAGGTAAACTTTAAGGCCCATCTTAAATTCTGAATTCACAAAGCTTTCCCTGACACTTCCAGTTGGAAATGAGGGACTTAGCACTCATTGTCAACATTATTTATGTTGCATTTATCATATACAGTCTTATATTATGGCTGTTTCTCCTCTCCCCAAGTAAATTTGTAAGTTGCTAGAATTCAGAAGCCAGAACTAATTTATTCATCTTTATATTTTCCAAGCACTGTAAGGAAATGAAGGATTACATCTTATTCAACTGTGCCAAATGTACTTAGTGTTCAACACATATTGTTTGAGATTTAATGAAGTTAATCTGACAGTGTCTTACACAGGGAACTCTATTCTAGTTATTATACCAAGCTTGTGACTTTGGTAATTTATCTTCTGTGAGCTTCAATTGCCTTAACATAAAATGGAATTTATAGTTTAGATAATTTCTAAAGCTCCTTCAAACTTTAAAATTTATACCATGATAATTCTGTGAATGAGTAAATGAATAAACTCCTGTTTAAAAAGCTTCACAAAACTAGTCAACTGTGTTTCTCTATTTTGTCTTCTTGAATCTTAATCATGTAACAGTTTTTGATCCATAACAGAATTTACCAGAAACAAAAGAGCATACAGTAATAAAGAGAAACAGAAAGGCCTAGAAGGAAAGGAAGAGAGGAATGAAAGAAACTATATAAACAGTAACCACAGAATGGAAAAAAAGAAACCTAAAAGATGATTCAATGTAATTATAATTTACTTCTACTGAAGTGATTCTGCTTATTTCCTGCCTAAAGTACAGAGAGGTTGAGCTAGCTCATTCCCTTTCATCCAAGAAAAATGCCCATCCTGAAACATCACTCCCAAATAAAGGAACACAAAACAGATGGGTATTACTCATATTAGGAATAGTGCAGTTTTTAAATTCATATCTGGTCCAATGATCCACGGACAACAGAAGCAGAAACCCTCAAAAGAAAAATCAGAACACACAATGCCATTTAGAGAAAGGAATAAGCACATATTTTCAATTATTCATAGTAATTGTTACCGTTTTTTGAGCATTTACTCTGTGCCAGGCATTGTTCTAGGCACTTTCTGTTCATTATTTCTAATCCTTAAAATAAGTCTACATTGTCTATGAAGGACACTGTCTGCTGCTAATGAAACAATTACAGATTAAAGCATTTCATTCTTATTTTACAGATTCAAGATGGCAGCTGGCATAAAGCAAAATTCCTTTTTCACACCCAGGACCCTAATCAACTTCCAGTAATTGAAGTACAAAAACTTCCTCATCTCAAAACTGAACGGAAGTACTACATTGAAAGCAGTTCTGTATGCTTTCTCTAAAGTCTCTGAATTAGTTCAGAATTCATGCTGTTGGCCAGGTAATTGCTGCAGAGGGAAAAATATAGACAGAAAGGTACTATTGGATATTATGAAATGCATGGAATAAAGCATTGGCTAAATCTTAAAGAATCTCAGGAAGAAAAGACTTCCTCCTAAGAAGGAGACGAGGCATTTTTTAAAGGACTATAAGTATTTAATTCTTTAAAAAATTATATTGATCTGAGCTTTCTTAGAGAATTCCCTAGAACTGAACATTTATAAACATGGAATTCTTCAGGATATTCTACATTTTTTGACTGTCTGAGAGCAAAGTACCCATTAGACAGCTGGAGACGCAAAGCACTATGGAGCAATACTGGCTAATGCTCCCAAACGTGCGATGCTTCTGTCTAAAAATTGCAAGCCACAGTCTGATATGTCTTATTTTCCCAAATACTAAGCTGTATTCAGGTCCCCAGTGGGCATATACATCTTAGCCGGTGATACACTACCTCTTACATGTTGCCTTTTTGTGTTGCTTGATGCTCTTTCTAAAACAAGGTGCTTGTGGCTTTCATAGACTATTTCTTTATTCGTCTTTGTCATTCTTTAAGAGTGTATGTACTGGTTACATCAAGATATATTTTGGTTGTTAGTACTTATTTTAATTTGTTTGGTCACATACTTAATAATAACAAGTAAAACATTATTTATGTGAAGTCCTTGTTTTATTTTAAAATTCTCTTTGTGGATATTAGAATCAAAGCCAGCACACTGTAACCGGTGCTTAAGCACAAGAGAATTGGGAGGGTTTTTTTTTAACTGTTTTATTTTTAAATTGCTGTAAAAAATTGTAGGCCAGCTACATCCAGTAGTAGGTTTGGGTTAGAGTTTAGGGGTTGTGATATACTATTTTTAAAAATCCATGATCATCTGGGATGATATTTTGTGTATATATATTTTGTAAAGTTCTAATTAATTCAGCAAATCTTTTGAAATTGCTGATGTTTTAAATTATAAAAACTTTATATTTCTGCTTCATAGAAATTACATGTTTTTGTAATTATTCATTGATTTTCTTTCACTGTTCTTAAATTTAATGTGTTGGGACCTAAAAGAATTCAATTTACCAGTCTTTAAAGTAACATTCAGGAAAACAAAAACAGTCCTTTGCTATTTAAAATAGGCTCAGCAAGTTCAGACTTTCCTTATTGTCAGAGAAGTGTTAGTTAAGTATTAAAAGAAAAATATTATACCTTTTGGTATATAGAAAAGCATGTACATCCATTATAAACATACTATTAGCCACAGCAAACCACGCTTGCCTATCTATAATAAAAATGTGCTTTAAAATCTTTTTTGGTGGTATTTGTTTTTCTTCTTTTTTTACCATATCCTTTTATTATATATGATAGCCCTTCTGGCATAGACCTTCTGTACTATATATATTACATTACCAGAAAGTACCTATTGCATACCTATAAAAGGATTATAGGGCCTATTTCCTACTTGTACAAAATGAGGTCATGGCACAGAAATAAACTCTCTCATATATGGTCAACTGATTTCCAACAAGGGTGCCAAGACCATTCAGTGGAAAAAGTACAGTTTTTTCAACAAATAGTTCTGGGAAAACTGGATATCCACATGCAAAAGAATGAAGTTGGACCCTTATCTTACATCATACACAAAAACCGACTCAAAATGATGAAAACTATTACTGTAACCCACATTTGGAATAATATCAAAAATTTAAAAAAACACTTAAAATGGATCAAAGTCCTAAATGTAAGAGATAAAACTCTTAAAAGAAAACTTAGGTGAAAGGCTTCATGACATTAGATTTGGCAATGATTTCTTGGAGCTGACACCAAAAGGACATTCAACAAATGAAAACAATAAATTGGACTACAGCAAAATTTAAAACTTCTGTGCATCAAAGGGACACTATCAAGAGAGTGAAAAGACATCACACTGAATGGGAGAAAATATTTGCATATTTTATGTTCGATAAGGGATTAATATCCAAAATATATGAAGAACTCTTAAAACCCCACACAAAAAAACAAAAAAAAACCCCAAGCAACCCAATTTAAAAATGGGCAAGGGACTTCCCTGGTGGTCCTTCCCTGGTGGTCCCACAGGTAAGACTCCACGCTCCCAATGCAGGGGGCCTGGGTTCAATACCTGGTCAGGGAACTAGATCCCACATACATGCCACAACTAAGAGTCCGCATGCTGCAACGAAGATCCCGTGTGCCACAACTAAGACCCGGTGCAGCCAAAATTATAAATAAATAAATAAAAATGGGCAAAAGACTTAACAGACATTTCTCTGAAGAAGATATACAATGGCCAACAAATGAAAAGATGCTCAACATCACTAGTCATTAGGTACAAATCAAAACCATAGTTAGATACCACTTTGTACCCATTAAGACGGCTATTACCATCCCCCCCAAAAGAGGAAAATAACAAGCGCTGGTGAAGATATGGAGAAATTGGAACCCTTATACATTGCTGGTGGGAATGTATTATGGTATAGCCACTGTGGAAAATAGTTTGGCAGCTCCTCAAAAGTTAAAGATAGAATTACCATATATGACCCGGTAAGTCTACTTCACATATATACCCAAAAGAATTGAAAGAAGGGACTCAAACAGATACTTGTATACCAGTGTTCACAGAGGTATTATTCAGAAGAGCCAAAAGGTAGAAACAACCCCAATGTGCATCAACAGATGATATGATAAAATATGGTAGGTACATACAGTGGACTATTATTCAACCTTAAAAAGGAATGAAATTCTGATATATGCTCCAACATTGATGTACCTTGAAAACGTTATGCTATGTGAAATAAGCCAGACCAAAAGGGAAAATACTGTATGATTCCACTAATAGGAAGTACCAAGAACAGACAAATTCATAAACCAAAAATACAATAGAGGTTACCAGAGGCTGAGTGGGGTAGGAATGAGGAATTGTTGTTTTTTAATGAATATAGAGTTTCTGTTTGGAATGATTACAAAGTTCTGGAGATGGGTGGTAATGATGGTTGCACATCAATTTGAATACGCTTACTGCAACTGAATTGTACACTTAAAATGATTAAAATGACCAATTTTATGCTGTATACTTTACCACAATTTTTTAAATGGAGCTATGGCAAAGATGTCTGATTTCCTGCTTGAGAAACACAAATGTTTTTTAAAAGGAGCCAAGACTGATTCTAAATGAAAGAACCCATAGTTTATACTCTAGTTTCAGTTCATATGCTGTACCTTCTGTTTACCCTCCCCCCCAAAAAAAACTTATATCACAGACATAAATGAATTTCCTAGGTATCCTAGGTATCATTTAGGAAATATATATAAAACAGAAATTCCTTACTTTGTGTTTGTTTTGTTCCTGAAATATTAAATTTAAAGCAAATTTTAATCAACTTATTTATATGCAGTATAGTCTGGTGTTTTAAGAGTTCTCTGAGGGTAAGCTATGTGACTTTGCGTGTATTATATATTCTTCATTGCCCCAGTTTCTTCACTGTAAAATGGGGACAATAAAAGTAAAAATCTATATTAGTTAGGGGTTCTCCAGAGAAATAGAAACAGTAGGAGAGATAGACAAATGACAGATAACAGATAAATTGATGAGAGATGACTAGACAGATATAAAGATATAGATTTAATATATATAATATACATATAACATTACATAATAAAACATGTTTTAAATATATACTATATTTAACATGAATATATTAAATACTTAAATTGTAATTAAAATTATATTAAAGTTAATATATTAATAATATATTAATTATATATATTATATGGAGATTTATTATGATGAATTGGCTCACATGATTCTGGAAGCTGAGATGTCCCACAACCTGCAAGCTAGAAACCCAGGAAAGCCAGTGGGGTAATGCATTTAAGTCTGAAGGGCTGAGAACCAATGGTTTAAAACCCAGTCTGGGGGCTACAGAAGATGAGATGTCCCAACTCAAGCATGCAGACAGAAAGCAAAGAGGGGCAAATTCCTCCTTCCTTTGCCATTTCTACTCAGGCCCTCCACGGACTGGGTAATGCCCACACACATGGAGGCAGCATTTTACTTTACCAAATCTACTGGTTGAAATCCTACTCCCATCCAGAAACACCCTGTCAGACACACCCAGAAATAAATTTTAACCTGGTCACCCTGTGACCAGTCAAACTGACACATAAAATGAACCATCACACTATCTTACCTGGAATGAAACAGAAATGTAGTTCTTTCTGTAGGAAGCAAAAAGGTGGTTTTCTCATTTGGTAACTTTGCAATAAGCAAAGAGAGCGAATGCCACTAATGGCAAAGAAATGATCTGAGCAGTAGGAACACGTGTTTGGAAGCAGGCACTCTGGCAAACCTCACTTTCTGACCAAAATGTATGAGTTTGGCCCTCTCACACAAGACTAGCAGTTTCAAAAATAAGTGTTAAGCTAAGCCTTCAATGTATAGTGCTCTGTCCTATTAAAGCATAACTTTTCACTCTGACCTACACAGTAATTGGCTATGGTAAGTACGATGAAGTCATTGTCACCTAAGTCTAGGTACACAATTATGCAATCTGTGTGCTTTGGATTCAGAGTCCTGGTATAATTCAAAGCCAGATTAGACAAATGGCACCTCTGTAGAGAAGAGCAACTGGCAGGGAGTCCGAACTATCATCTTGGCTGTACCTAGCGGGGAAATTTTAGGACTGCACACAAGTACAAAAAATAATCTCACTGACAATCCACTAAAAATAATTTGATTTTGCTGGGTATCTAGTTCAGGACAAATTTAGAGTTGGAATCAAGAAAACTTCTCACTTCTTGAAGCAAACACTGGAAATCCAGTTTCATGAAAAAGACATTCTTCATTAAGGGATAAAGATCTCCCTCATCCATTAGAAAAGAAAAAACTTTAGGAGCTCAAGATGGTGGAGTAGTAGGACGGGGAACTCACCTCCTCCCACAAATACATCAAAAATACATCTACAAAGGTAACAATTCTCAAAGAACACCTAGTGAACACGAGCAGAAGACCTCAAACACCTGAAAGGACAAGAAAGAGCTCCAGGTAACTGGGAAGGACAAAAGGAAAAAAAAAAAAAAAAGAGGAAGCGAGATGGGACCTGTGCCCCTGGGAGGGAGCTGAAAGGAGAGAAGTTCCCACACCCTGGGAAGGCCCCTCACCAGCGGGGAGATCAGCCGCGACAGAAAAGAAACTTCAGAGGCTCAGAGGAGGCCGCAACAACCAGTTTGTGGTAGGCAGAAGAAAGAGAGACCTACAGACCTACACAGACAAGTCCGTGCCACTGCCCTGAACGCCCCAGTGTGAGACGCGCAGCTGCTAGTATGGGCGGGGGCGGGTGCTGGAACTCGGGATTTAGAGGATAGACACGGGGAGAGGCTGGCTGCTGGCTGCGCTGAGACAGCCTGAAGGGTCTGGAGTGTGGTACAGCCGCAACTGGGAGTGTTCACGTAAGAAGCACAGGCCTGCCACAGAAGCAAAGCGCCATTGTTAAGTGGCATGCAAAGGGAGGGGCGGGGCTGCCATTACAGCCTCCTTCTCTATGCGCTGGCTCCCGCCTCCGTGGGCTACAAGGGAGTGCACCCCAGCCACCACCTCAGCCGGCTCCCACGCCACGCGCTGCCTCAGCAGGCCCTGGGAGCAGACACCAGCAGGTTCCCCATATGCAGACGTGAAGCTGAAACTAGAGCTGAGCCATGCAACTTAGGATGCAGGGCTGAAATCTCTTCCTGTGGCTGCATGAGCCATGGATTTACACCTCTGCCGCCAGCTTTGTAAACTCAGCACCTGTGAGACACCTGAACAGACAATGGGTGCTCCCGCAGCTGGGACAGGTCTGGCCTTCACAGCTGTGGGCTCTGTGGGCATGTGCACACGGGGGCTGGGCCAGGCCAGGGTCTCAAGCTGCCTCCATAGCTCCCAGAGCAGGTCCAGGTGCACAACTACTGCAGTCCTGGGACCTGACTTCAGTGGATCTGTGCTGGTGGCCTTGTGAAAACAATGCCTGAAAGACACCAGGGCTGATTGCCAGAATTTCCACAGTTGAGGCAGGGCCAATGGCAGTCCAACAACAGTGTCCTCTGTGAGCCCACACAATAGGTGAAAGGTGACACAGCAGAGGATACTCACTGGTGAACAGCTCTGGCGGAGGAATACTCAGCAGCTTCTCTTAGTGGGAGTACTCTAATCCCACCTACCTCACACTGCAGATCAGAAACACAGCTCAGAAATGTATCTGGGGGCTTCTACTCCAACAACTAGGGAGCAGACCCTGCCCCTGACAGGGCAGTGACAACCATAGAGCCAACAGGAGGTCCCACTCAATATCCAGTGCAGGCTCTAGTCATCACAACGCCAGTCACACCTCTTATCCAGGGGATAACGACCAGCATACACTGAGGAAAGAGGCAGCAGCATCCATACGAAAAACAGTCCTCACACACAAAACAATAGTAAACCCACACAGGCTACACAGGGACGATGCCACATAAAACAGCCCTCCAAGACCACAGCAGATAAGTGTTTCTCCTCAACTCATAGTGCAAGAGAAATATAAATATTTATATCCTTCTAAGAAGCAGATGAACCACTCCCAATTAAAAGATCAAGAGAATTCCCCTGAAAGAACAATGAAACAGACCTCTTCAGTCTAACAGACGCAGAGTTCAAAAAGGAGATAATGAAAATACTGAAGGAATTAAGAAAGGCCATCAACAGAAATGCAGATTACTGTAAAAAGTAACTAGAAGCTATAAGGTGGAGCCAAGAAAAATTATAAAATTCACTTGCAGAGACGAAAACTAAAGGCAATGAATAGCAGAATGAATAATGCAGAACAAATAAGTGACATGGAAGACAGAACAATGGAAATCACCCAATGAGAACGGCAGAAAGAAACCCAAACAAACAAACAAAAAAAAGAATATGAGAAACCTATGGGATAATATAAAGCATGCCAGTCAACACATAATAGGGATCCTAGAAGTAGAAGAAAGAGAAAAAGGGACTGAAGATATATTTGAAGAAACTATGGCTAAAACTTCCCAAATCTAGGGCTTCCCTGGTGGCGCAGTGGTTGAGAGTCTGCCTGCCGATGCAGGGGACGCAGGTTCGTGCCCCGTTCCGGGAGGATCCCGTGAGCCATGGCCACTGAGCCTGCGCGTCTGGAGCCTGTGCTCCGCAACAGGAGAGGCCACAACAGTGAAAGGCCCACATATTGAAAAAAAAAAAAAAAAAAAACTTCCCAAATCTAAAGAAAGAAACAGATATCCAGGTACAGGAAGCACAGAGGGTTCCAAACAAGATAAACCCAAACAGACCTACATCAAGACATACCATAATTTAAATGGCAAACATTAAAGGACAGCAATCCAGATGGTGAAAGAGTAGGGCATGGAGCTCACCTCCTCCTGCAAATACATCAAAAATACATCAACATGTGGAACAATTCACAAAGAACACCTACTGAACACTGGCAGAAGACCTCAGACTTCTAAAAGGGCAAAGAAATCTCCATGTAACTGGGAAGGACAAAAGCAAAGCAAAAAAAAGAGAAAGGAATCAAGACAGGACTTGTACCCTAGGGAGGGAGCTATGAAAGAGGAAAGGTTCCTGCACCCTGGGAGGTCCCCTCACTGGCAGGGAGATGAGCCTGGACAGTGGGGGAGCTTCAGAGCCTTGGAGGAGAATGCAGCAAGACAAAACAGAAGACAAAACAGAGAGTGACCTGCACAGATGACTGGTACCAACGCCCTGAACTCCCCAGCCTGAGATGCTTGTCCACTGGTGTGGGTGGGGGCTGGATACTAAAGCTTGGGCTTCAGAGATCAGACGAGGGGAGAGGACTGGGGTTGGCTGCGTGGAGACAGCCTGAAGGGGCTAGACTGTGGCAACTGGGGGTGTATGCGGAAGAAGCCTAAGCCAAACAGAGAGGCAAGGCGCCATTGTTGGGGGGCACAGGAGAGGGGCGGGACCGCCATAGGAGGTTCTTTCCCTGCGTGTGCTCTCAGGCAAAAGGACACTACCAACACCAACGTGAGCTCTGGGGGTGGGCATGAGCTAACACTGCCATCGCAGGCTCCAGAGACAGAAGCAGGCCACTGCCGCTTCTGAGAGAACCAGGAGCAGGCACCATTCGCTGCCCCCACCATCCTGGGAGCACCCACGGGCTGCTGCTGAAAGACACACAAACAGGCGCCAATTGCTGCCCCTGCCCAGCACGGGCCCTGGGAGCTCGCACTACCCGCTGCCGCCACCGAGAGACCCAAGAGCAGGTGCCAATCGCTGCCCCCATTGGCACGGGTCCCTGGCCGTTATCAAGGGGATAACAGCCAGCACACGGTGAAGAAAGAGGCAGCAAGCATCCATAATAAAAGCAGCCAAAGATATTAAACCCACACAAGCTATGCAGGGACACCTCCACATATACACAGCCTTCCAAGACTACGGTAGATAATTGTTTCTCCTAAACTCACAGAGGAAAAGAAATGTAAGTAAAATGGAGAAGCAGAGGAACCATTCCCAGTTAAAAGACTTAGAGAATTTCCCTGAAGGAACAAACAATGAAACAGACCTCTTCATTCAAACAGACACAGAGTTCAAAAAGGAGGTAATGAAAATACTGAAGGAATTAAGAAAGGCTATTGACAAAAATGCAGATTACTGTAAAAAGTAACTAGAACCTATAAGGAGGAGCCAAGAAAACACAGAATTCATCTGCCAAGATGAAAGCTGAGATGACAACAGTGAATAACAGAATAAATAATGCAAAAGAACAAATAAGTGATCGGAAAGATAGAATAATGGAAGTCACCAGATCAGAACAGTAGACAGAAAGCCAAATGAAAAAAAAAATGAAAGCAACATAAGAGACCTATGGGATAATATAAAGTGTGCCAGTACATACATAAGAGGGATTCCAGAAGAAGAAGAAAGAGAACAGGGGATTGAAAATGTATTTGAATAAATGATGTCTGAATACTTGCCAAACCTAAAGAAAGAAACAGATATCCAGATACAAGAAGCATAGAGGGTCCCAAACAAGATAAACCCAAACAGACCTACACCAAGACATATTATAAGAAAAATGGCAAAAGTTAAAGAGAGAATTCTAAAGGCAGCAAGAGAAAAACAAAGAGTTAATTACAAGAGAACCCCAATAAAGCTATCAGCTGATTTCTCTACAGAAATGCTGCAGGCCAGAGGGAGTGGCAAAATATATTCAAAATCTTGAAAGGGAAAAATCTGCAACTTAGAACACTCTATCCAGCAAGATTATCACTTAGAACAGGAGAGAGAAAGAATTTCTCAGACAAGCAAGAACTACAAAAGAATACAGCAATACTAAACCTATCCTAAAAGAAATATTGAAAGGTCTTCTCTACATAGAAAAGCAGCAAGAAGATATAGGAAAGAGAAAATCACAACTGGAAAGTAAATCAATTAAGCCACTATACAGATCAAAAAGAAAAAAACCTCTGTGAAAGCAATGATAAACACAAGGAATAGCAAAGTAAACATGAAAATGTAAAAGAGGACATCAAAATCATAAAACGTGGGGTAGAAGAGTAAGAAAATGTAGACTCCTTTTTTTAGAATGTGTTTCAGCCTACATGACTATCAATCTAAAGCAAGTAGATATAGGTAGGGGTTAACATACTTGAAAAACAGGATAACCACAAACTGAAAACATACAATAGATTCACAAAAATCAAAAAGAAGAAAACAGAAGCATAAAAGGAAATTATCAAACCAAAAAAGAAAAAGAAACAAAGAAACATATAATCAACTGGAAAACAAGGTTTAAAATGTCAATAAATAAATATCTATCAATAATTACATTAAATGTCAATGGACTAAATGCTCCAATCAAAAGACACAGAGTGTGAGACTGGATAAAAACACAAGAGCCTACAATATGCTGCCTACAAGAGACCCACTTTAGTGCAAAGGATACACATAGATTGAAAGTGAGGGGACAGAAAAAGATATTTCATGCAAACAGAAATGACAAGAAAGTGGGGGTCACCATACACATATCAGACAAACTAAACTTTAAAACAGAGGCTATAAAGAAAGATAAAGAAGAACACTATATAATGATAAAAGGATCAATACAAGAAGAGGATTCTACACTCAATATACATGTGCCTAGTATAGGAGCACCTAACACATAAATTCTAACAGACAGAAAGGGAAAAACTGATGGGAATACAATAATAGCGGGAGACTTTAACCCCACTCATGTCAATGGACAAATCTTCAAGACAGAAAATCAATGAGGCAACAGAGATCCTAAATGATGCAATAGAAAGTTAGACTTAATTGATATTTTCAGGACATTATATCCCCAAAAAACAGAATACACATTCTTTTCAAGTGCACATGGAACATTCTCTAAGACTAACCACATAACCTAGGGCACAAAACAAAACCCAACAAATTTAAGAATACAGAAATTACTTCAAGCACCTTCTCTGCCCATAAAAACATGAAATTAGAAATCAACCACAGAAAAGTAAACAAGAAAAAAAAAACTTACATGGAGACTAAACAACATGCTACTAAACTACCAATGGGTCAACAATGAAATCAAAGAGAAAATTTTAAAATACCTTGAGACAAATGACATGAAAACACAACCTTACAAAAATCTATGGGATGCAGCAAAAGCAATTCTTGGTGGGAAGTTCATAGTTATATAGGCCTTGCTCAGAAAACAAGAAAAATCTCAAATAACCTAACCTGCCACCCAAAAGAATTAGAAAAAGAACAAACAAAACCTAAAGTCAGCAAAAGAAAGGAAATAATGAAGATCAGAGAGAAAATAATACAAAATAGAGATTAAAAATAGAAAAAAAAATCAATAAAACCAAGAGGTGGTTCTTTGAACGGGTAAGCCAAATTGACAAACCTCTGGCCAGGCTCACCAGAAGAAAAGAGAGAGAACCCAAATAAACAAACTAAGAAATGAAAGAGGAGAAATCACAACTAATACCACAGAAATACAAAAAAAATAAGAGAATACTATGAAAAATTATATGCCAAAGAATTCGACAACCTAGAATAGACAACTTTCTAGAAATATACATCCTACCAAAAATGAATCAAGAAGAAGTGGATAACATAAACAGACTGATCATTAGAAGTAAAATAGAATCTGTAATAAAAGACAAAAAAATAAATCTCCCTACAAACAAAAGTACAGGACCAGATGTCCTCATAGGCAAATTCTACCAAACATACAAAGAAGAACCTACACTGATCCTTCTCAAAATCTTCCAAAAAGGCTGAAAAGTAAAGAACAATCCCAAAGACATTCTATGACACCACCATCACCCTGATACCAGAACCAAACAAAAATACCACCAAAAAACAAAATTAGGGCTTCCCTGGTGGTGCAGTGGTTGAGAGTCCACCTGCCGATGCAGGGGACACGGGTTCGTGCCCCGGTCCGGGAAGATCCCACATGCCGCGGAGCGGCTGGGCCTGTGAGCCATGGCCACTGAGCCTGCACATCCAGAGCCTGTGCTCCGCAATGGGAGAGGCCACAACAGTGAGAGGCCCGCGTACCCAACCAAAAAAAACAAACAAAATTAGAGCCCTATATATTTGATGACTATAGATGCAAAATTCGCAACAAACTACTAACAAACTGAATCCAACAACACATAAAAAAGATCATACAGCTTCAAGATGGTGGAGGAGTAAGACATGGAGATCACCTTCCTACCCACAAATACATTAAAACTACCTCTACACGTGGAACAACTCCTACAGAACACCTACTGAATGCTGGAAGAAGACCTCAGACCTCCCAAAAGATTCCTGAGAGCGACCTACACACAGAGGTGGGGCCAAAACCAAAGCTGAACCCCAGGAGCTGTGTGAACAAAGAAGAGAAAGGGAAATTTCTCTGTGCAGCCTCTGGAGCAGCGGATTAAATCCCCACAATCAACTTGATGTACCCTGAATCTGTGGAATACCTGAATAGACAACGAATCAACCCAAAATTAAGGCAGTGAACTTTGGGAACAACTGACAAGTGCAGACTTCGGGTTTGCTGTGACTGACTTGTTTCTGATTTTTAAGTTTATCTTAGCATCGTTTTTAGTGCTTGTTATCGTTGGTCGATTTGTTTATTGGTTTGTTTGCTCTCCTTTTTTATTATTACTTTTCTGGTTTTTTACATTAATAATTTTTTTTATTTTAATAATTATGTTTCTTTTGTTTTTTCTCCGTTTTCCTCTGAGCCATGTGACTGACGGGTCTTGGTGCTCCGGCCTGGTGTCAGGCCTGAGCCTCTGAGGTGGGAGAGCCGAGTTCAGAACACTGGACCATCAGAGACCCCCTGGCCCCACATAATAACAATCAGCAAGAGCTCTCCCAGAGATCTCCGTATCAACGCTAAGACCCAGCTCCACCCAAAGGCCAGCAAGTTCCAGTGCTAGAAGCCCCATGCCAAACAACTAGCAAGATAGGAACACAACCCCACCCATTAGCAGAGAGGCTGCCTAAAATCATACTAAGTTCACAGACACCCCAAAACACACCACTGGATGTAGCCCTGCCCACCAAAAAGACAAGATGCATCCCACCCACCAGAACACAAGCACCAATACCCTCCACCAGGAAGCCTACACAAAGCACTAAACCAACCTCACAAGTAGGAGGCAGACACCAAAAACAACAGGAACTACGAACCTGCACACTGCAAAAGGGAGACCCCCAAAACAGTAAGTTAAGCAAAATGAGAAGACAAAGAAATATGCAGGAGATGAAGAAGGTAAAAACCCACCAGACCAAACAGACGAAAAGGAAAAAGGCTGTCTACCTACTACCTGAAAAAGAATTCAGAGTAATGATAGGAAAGATGATCCAAAATCTTGGAAATAGAATGGAGAAAATACAAGAAATGTTTATCAAGGACCCAGAAAAACTAAAGAGCAAAAAAACAACAATGAACAACACAATAAATGAAATTAAAAATTCTCTACAAGGAATCAATAGCGGAATAACTGAGGCAGAAGAACGGATAAGTGACCTGGAAGATAAAATAGTGGAAATAACTACCACAGAGCAGAATAAAGAAAAAAGAATGAAAAGAATTGAGGACAGTCTCAGAGACTTCTGGGACAACATTAAACGTACCAACATTCGAATTATAGGGGTCCCAGAAGAAGAAGAGAAAAAGAAAGGGACTGAGAAAATATGTGAAGAGATTGTAGTTGAAAACTTCCTAATACAGGGAAGGAAATAGTCCAGGAAGAGCAAGAGAGTTGCATACAGGATAAATCCAACGAGAAACACGTCAAGACACATACTAATCAAACTATCAAAAATTAAATACAAAGAAAAAATATTAAAAGCACCAAGGGAAAAGCAACAAATAACGTACAAAGGAATCCCCACAAGGCTAAGAGCTGATCTTTCAGCAGAAACTCTACAAGCCAGAAGACAGTGGCAGGACATATTTAAAGTGATGAAAGGGAAAAACCTACAACCAAGATCACTCTACCCAGCAAGGATCTCATTCAAATTCAACAGAGAAATTAAAACCTTTAAACAGAATCCAACAGCACATTAAATGGATCATACACCATGATCAAGTGGGGTTTATTCCAGGAATGCAAGGATTCTTCAATATACGCAAATCAATCAACGTGATACACCATATAAACAAATTGAAGGAGAAAAACCATATGATCATCTCAATAGATGCAGAGAAAGCTTTTGACAAAATTCAACACCAATTTATGATAAAAACCTGCAGAAAGTAGGCATAGAGGGAACTTTCCTCAACATAATAAAGGCCATATATGACAAACCCACAGCCAACATCGTCCTCAATGGTGAAAAACTGAAAGCATTTCCACTAAGATCAGGAACAAGACAAGGTTGCCCACTCTCACCACTCTTATTCAACATAGTTTTGGAAGTTTTAGCCACAGCAATCAGAGAAGAAAAGGAAATAAAAGGAATCCAAATCGAAAAAGAAGAAGTAAAGCTGTCACTGTTTGCAGATGACATGATACTATACATAGAGAACCCTAAAGATGCTACCAGAAGACTACTAGAGCTAATCAATGAATTTGGTAAAGTAGCAGGATACAAAATTAATGCACAGAAATCTCTGGCATTCCTATACACTAAGGATGAAAAATCTGAAAGTGAAATCAAGAAAACACTCCCATTTACCATTGCAACAAAAAGAATAAAATATCTAGGAATAAACCTACCTAAGGAGACAAAAGACCTGTATGCAGAAAATTATAAGACACTGATGAAAGAAATTAAAGATGATATAAATAGATGGAGAGATATACCATGTTCTTGGATTGGAAGAATCAACATTGTGAAAATGACTCTACTACCCAAAGCAATCTACAGATTCAATGCAATCCCTATCAAACTACCACTGGCATTTTTCACAGAACTAGAACAAAAAATTTCACAATTTGTATGGAAACACAAAAGACCACGAATAGCCAAAGCAATCTTGAGAACGAAAAACGGAGCTGGAGGAATCAGGCTTCCTGACTTCAGACTATACTACAAAGCTACAGTAATCAAGACAGTATGGTACTGGCACAAAAACAGAAATATAGATCAATGGAACAGGATAGAAAGCCCAGAGATAAACCCACGCACATATGGTCACCTTATCTTTGACAAAGGAGGCAGGAATGTACAGTGGAGAAAGGACAGCCTCTTCAGTAAGTGGTGCTGGGAAAACTGGACAGCTACATGTAAAAGTATGAGATTAGATCACTCCCTAACACCATACACAAAAATAAGCTCAAAATGGATTAAAGACCTAAATGTAAGGCCAGAAACTATCAAACTCTTAGAGGAAAACATAGGCAGGACACTCTATGACATAAATCACAGCAAGGTCCTTTTTGACCCACCTCCTAGAGAAATGGAAATAAAAACAAAAGTAAACAAATGGGACCTAATGAAACTTAAAAGCTTTTGTGCAGCAAAGGAAACCATAAAGAAGACCAAAAGACAACCCTCAGAATGGGAGAAAATATTTGCAAATGAAGCAACTGACAAAGGATTAATCTCCAAAATTTATAAGCAGCTCATGCAGCTTAATAACAAAAAAACAAACAACCCAATCCAAAAATGGGCAGAAGACCTAAATAGACATTTCTCCAAAGAAGATATACAGAGTGCCAACAAACACATGAAAGAATGCTCAACATCACTAATCATTAGAGAAATGCAAATCAAAACTACAATGAGATATCGTCTCACACCAGTCAGAATGGCCATCATCAAAAAATCTAGAAACAATAAATGCTGGAGAGGGTGTGGAGAAAAGAGAACCCTCTTACACTGTTGGTGGGAATGTAAATTGATACAGCCACTGTGGAGAACAGTATGGAGGTTCCTTAAAAAACTACAAATAGAACTACCATATGACCCAGCAATCCCACTACTGGGCATATACCCTGAGAAAACCATAATTCAAAAAGAGTCATGTACCAACATGTTCATTGCAGCTCTATTTACAATAGCCCAGAGTTGGAAACAACCTAAGTGTCCATCATCGGATGAATGGATAAAGAAGATGTGGCACATATATACAATGGAATATTACTCAGCCATAAAAAGAAACGAAATTGAGCGATTTGTAATGAGGTGGATAGACCTAGAGTCTGTCATACACAGTGAAGTAAGTCAGAAAGCGAGAGACAAATACCGTATGCTAACACATATATATGGAATTTAAGAAAAAAAATGTCATGAAAAACCTAGGGGTGAAACAGGAATAAAGACACAGACTTACTAAAGAATGGACTTGAGGCTATGGGGAGGGGGAAGGGTAAACGGTGACAAAGCAAGAGAGAGTCATGGACATATATACACTACCAAACGTAAGGTAGATAGCTAGTGGGAAGCAGCCGCATAGCACAGGGAGATCAGCTCAGTGCTTTGTGACCGCCTGGAGGGGTGGGATAGGGAGGGTGGGAGCGAGGGAGATGCAAGCGGGAAGAGATATGGGAACATATGTATATATATAACTGATTCATTTTGTTGTGAAGCTGAAACTAACATACCATTGTAAAGCAATTATACTCCAATAAAGATGTTAAAATGAAAAAAAAAAAAAAAAACCTTTACAGACAAGCAAAAGTTAAGAGAATTCAGCACCACCAAACCAGCTTTACAACAAATGCTAAAGGAACTTCTGTAGGCAGGAAACACAAGAGAAGGAAAAGACCTGTAATAACAAACCCAAAACAATTAAGAAAATGGTAACAGGAACATACATATCAATAATTATCTTAAACGTAAATGGATTAAAAGCTCCAACCAAAAGACATAGACTGGCTGAATGAATACAAAAACAAGACCTGTATATATGCTGTCTATAAGAGACCCACTTCAGACCTAGGGACACATACAGACTGAAAGTGAGGGAATGGAAAAAGATATTCCATGCAAATAGCAATCAAAAGAAACCTGGAGTAGCAATTCTCATAACAGATAAAATAGACTTTAAAATAAAGACTATTACAAGAGACAAAGAAGGATGCTACATAATGATCAAGGGATCAATCCAAGAAGAAGATATAACAATAGTAAATATTTATGCACCCAACATAGTAGCACCTCAATACATAAGGCAAGTGCTAACAGCCATAAAAGGAGAAATTGACATTAACACAATAAGAGTAGGGGACTTTAACACACCACGTTCACAAATGGACAGATCAACCAAAATTTAAATAAATAAGGAAACACAAGCTTTAAATGATACATTAAACAAGATGGATTTAATTAATATTTATAGGACATTCTATCCAAAAAAAACAGAATACACTTTCTTCTCAAGTGCTCATGCAACATTCTCCAGGATAGATCATATTTGGGTCACAAATCAAGCCTCGGTAAATTTAAGAAAATTGAAATCGTATCAAGTATGTGTTCTGACCACAGTGCTATGTGACTAGATATTAATTACAGGAAGAACACTGTAAAAAATACAAACAAATGGAGGCTAAGCAATACACTACTAAATAACGAAGAGATCACTGAAGAAATCAAAGAGGAAATCAAAAAATACCTAGAAAAAAAAGACAATGAAAACACAATGACCCAAAACCTATGGGATGAAGCAAAAGCAGTTCTAAGAGGGAAGTTTATAGCAATAGAATCCTACCTCAAAAAACAACAACCTAAAATTACACCTAAAGGAATTAGAGAAAGAAGAACAAAAAAACCCCAAAGTTAACAGAAAGAAAGAAATCATAAATATCAGATCAGAAATAAATGAAAGAGAAATGAAGGAAACAACAGCAAAGTTCAATAAAACTAAAACCTGGTTCTTGGACAAACAAATTAATAAACCACTAGCCAGACTCATCAAGAAAAAAAGGGATAAGACTCAAATCAATAGAATTAGAAATGAAAAAGGAGAAGTAACAACTGACACTGCAGAAACACAAAGGATCATGAGAGATTACTACAAGCAACTATATGCCAACAAAATGGACAACCTGTAAGAAATGGACAAATTCTCAGAAAAGCACAACCTTCCCAGACTGAACCAGGAAGAAACAGAAAATATAAACAGACCAATCACAAGCAGTGAAATTGAAACTGTGATTAAAAATCTTCCAACAAACAAAAGCCCAGGACCAGATGGCTTCACAGGCAAATTCTATCAAACATTTAGAGGAGAGCTAATACCTATCCTTCTGAAAATCTTACAAGATACAGCAAAGCAAGACACACTCCCAAACCCATTCTACGAGGCCACCCTGATACCAAAACCAGGCAAAGATGTCACAAAAAAGAAAACTACAGGCCAATATCACTGATGAACATAGATGCAAAAATCCTCAACAAAATATTAGCAAACAGAATCCAACAGCACATGAAAAGGATCATACACCATGATCAAGTGGGGTTTGTCCCAGGAATGCAAGGATTCTTCAGTATACACAAATCAATCAATGTGATACACCATATTAACAAACTGAAGGATAAAAACCATATGATAATCTCAATAGATACAGAAAAAGCTTTCGAAAAAATTAAACATCCATTTATGATACAAACTCTGCAGAAAGTAGGCACAGAGGGAACTTACCTCGACGTAATAAAGGCCATATGTGACAAACCCACAGCCAGCATCATTCTCAATGATCAAAAACTGAAACCATTTCCTCTAAGATCAGGAACAAGACAAGGTTGCCCACTCTCACCACTATTATTCAACATAGTTTTGGAAGTTTTAGCCACAGCAATCAGAGAAGGAAAAGAAATAAATGCAATCCACTTCAGCAAAGAAGAAGTAAACCTGTCACTGTTTGCAGATGATGTGATACTATACATAGGGAATCCTAAAGAAGTTACCAGAAGACTACTAGAGTTAGTCAATGAATTTGGTGAAGTAGCAGGATACAAAATTAATGCACAGAAATCTCTTGCATTTCTATACACTAATGGTGAAAAATCTGAAAGTGAAATTAAGGAAACACTCCCATTTACCATTGCAACAAAAAGAATAAAATACCTAGGAATAAACCTACCTAAGAAGACAAAAGACCTGTATGCAGAAAAGTATAAGACAGTGATGAAAGAAATTAAAGATGATACAAACAGATGGATAGATATACCATGTTTTTGGATTGGAAGAATCAACATTGTGAAAATGACTATACTACCAAAAGCAATCTACAGATTCAGTGTAATCTGTATCAAACTGCCAATGGCATTTTTCACAGAACTAGAACAAAAAACTTCATAATTTGTATGGAAACACAAAAGACCCCGAATAGCCAAAGCAATCATGAGAAAGAAAAACGGAGCTGGAGGAATCAGGCTCCCTGACTTCAGACTATACCACAAAGCTACAGTAATCAAGACAGTATGGCACTGGCACAAAACAGAATTATACATCAATGGAACAGGATAGAAAGCACAGAGATAAACCCACGCACATATAGTCACCTTATCTTTGATAAAGGAAGCAAGAATATACAATGGAGAAAAGACAGTCTCTGCAGTAAGTGGTGCTGGGAAAACTAGACAGCTACATGTAAATGAAATTAGAATACTTCCTAACACCATATACAAACATAAACTCAAAATGGATTAAAGATCTAAATGTAAGGCCAGTCACTATAAAACTCTTAGAGGAAAACATAGGAAGAACACTCTTTGACATAAATCAAAGCAAGATCCTTTTTGACCCACCTCCTAGAGGAACAGAAATAAAAACAAACAAATGGGAAGGGGATATGGGGATATATGTATACATATAGCTGATTCACTTTGTTATACAGCAGAAACTAACACAGCATTGTAAAGCAATTACACCCCAATAAAGATGATTAAAAAAAACAAGATCATACATCATGCCCAAGTTGGATGCATCCCAGGGTCACAAAGGTAGTTAAAAATATGCGAATCAATCAATGTGATACACCACATCAACAAAAGAAAAGACAAAACCACATGACCATCACAATAAATGCAGAATAAGCATTCGATAAAATTCAACATCCATTCATGTTAAAAACTCTGAACAAAGTGGGTAAAGAGGGAACAATCTCAACATTATAAAATCTATTTATGAAGCTTTTGCAAACCCACAGCCAATATAAAACTCAGCAGTGAAAAAGTGAAAGCCTTCCCACTAAAATCTGGAATAAGACAAGGAATGCACTCTCACCACTTCTCTTCAACATAGTATTGGAAGTCCTAGCCACAGTAATCAGACAAGAAAAACAAATAAATGGTATCCAAATCAGTAGGTAAGAGGTAAAATTGTCACTATATGCAGATGACATGATACTATATATAGAAAACCCCAGAGACTCCACACAAAAACTACTAGAACTGATAAATGAATTCAGCAAGGTAGAAAGATACAAGATGAACATACAGAAATCAGTTGCATTTCTTTACACTAAATGAAATAGCGGAAAGCAAGTGTAAACAAACAATCCCCTTTAAAATAGCATCAAAAAAAAATACTTAAGAATAAACCTCACCAAGGAGGTGAAAGCCTTACATGTTGAGAACTACAAAACATTAATAAAGGAAATTGAAGATGATTCAAAGAAATGGAAAGATATCTCATGCTCTTGTATTGCAAGAATTAATGTTGTTAAAATGGCAATACTGGCTTCCCTGGTGGCGCAGTGGCTGAGAGTCCGCCTGCCGATGCAGGGGACACGGGTTTGTGCCCCGGTCCGGGAGGATCCCACATGCCGCGGAGCGGCTGGGCCCGTGAGCCATGACCGCTGAGCCTGCGCGTCCGGAGCCTGTGCTCCGCAACAGGAGAGGCCACAACAGTGAGAGGCCCGTGTACCACAAAAAAAAAAAAAAAAAAAAGGCAATACTACCCAAAGCAATCTACAGATTTAATGCGAACTCTATCAAATTACCCATATTTTTTTTTCTTTTTTTTTTGGCAGTACGCAGGCCTCCCACTGTTGTGGCCTCTCCCGTTGCGGAGCACAGGCTCCGGACGCGCAGGCTCAGCGGCCATGGCTCACGGGCCCAGCTGCTCCGTGGCATGTGCGATCTTCCCAGACCAGGGCACGAACCCGTGTCCCCTGCATCGGCAGGCGGACTCTCAACCACTGCGCCACCAGGGAAGCCCTACCCATGATATTTTTCTCAGAACTAGACCAAATAATCCTAAAACTTATATGGAACCATAAAAAAAAAAAAAAAGAATTGCTACAGCAATCCTGAGAAAAAAGAACAATGCAGGAGGCATAACTCTCCTAGACTTCAGACAATACTACAAAGCTACAGTATTCAAAACACTGTGGTACTGGCACAAAAACAGACAATTAGATCAACGGAACAAAATTGAGAGCCCAGAAATAAACACAACACCTACGGACAATTAACCTTCGACAAAGGAGGCAAGAATATACAATGGGGAAAAAAGACAGTCTCTTCAGCAAGTGGTGCTGGGGAAATTAAACAGCTGCATGTAAATAAATTAAGTTAGAAGACACCCTCACACCAGGCACAAAAATAAACTCAAAATGGCTTAAAGACTTAAATATAATACAAGACACCATTAAACTCCTAGAAGAGAACATAGCAAAACATTCTCTGACATAAATCGTACCAATGTTTTCTTAGGTCAGTCTCCCAAGGCAACAGAAATAAAAGCAAAAATAAACAAATGGGGACTAATCAAACTCACACTCTTTGGTACAGCAAAGGAAGCCATAAACAAAACGAAAAGACAACCTACATATTGGGAGAAAATATTTGCAAACGATGCTACCAACAAGGGCTTAATTTCCAAAATATACAAACAGCTCATACAATTCAATAACAAACAAAACAAAAAACAAACAAAAAACAATTAAAAAGTGGGCTAAAGACCTAAATTGAAATTTCTCCAAAGGAGTCATACAGATGGCTTGTTAAGCACATGAAAAGATGCTCATCACTGTTAATTATTAGAGAAATGCAAATCAAAACTACAGTGAGGTACCACCTCACACCAGTCAGAATGGCAGTCATTAAAAAGTCTATGAGTAACAAATGCTGGAGAGGGTGTGGAGAAAAGGGAACCCTCTTACACTGCTGGTGGGAATGTAAATTGGTGCAGCCACTATGGAAAATTGTACAGAGATTCCTCAAGAAACTAAAATTAGAGTTGCCATATGATCCAGCAATCCCACTCCTCAGCATATACCCAGAAAAATAACATAATTCAAAAAGATACATGCAGCCCTATGTTCATAGCAGCACTATTCACAATAGCCAAGACATGGAAACAATCTAAATGTACACTGACAGATGAATGGATAAAGAAGATGCGGTATGTATACACAATGGAATATTACTCAGCCATAAAAAACAACAAAACAATGCCATCTGCAGCAACATGGATGCAACGAGATTATCATACAAAGTGAAGTAAGTCAGAAAGAGAAAGACAAATACCATATGATATCACTTATACGTGGAATATAAACTACAACACAAATGAACATATCTATGAAACAAAAACAGACTCACAGACATAGAGAACAGACTTCTGGTTGCCAAGGGGTGCAGGAGGGAAGGACTGGGAATTTGGAATTAGCAGATACAAACTATTATATATAGAATGGATAAACAATAAAGTCCTACTGTATAGCACAGGTAATATAGTCAATATCCTGTGACAAACCATAATGGAAAAAAATATATTTATATATAACTGAGTATATGTATCTTTTTCATATTCTATATATATATATATATGAGTATATATATTCATATTCATACTCATATATATGACTGAGTTGCTTTGCTGTACAGGAGAAATTAACACCAGATTGTAAATCAACTATACTTCAATACAATTAAAAAAAAAAAAATGAAGTGAACAGAAAACTAAGAAAAACAATAATAATCATTATATTAATGATTTACTTACATATATTAGGTATTTTCTTTATGTGAGGAACTGTACTAAATGCTTTAATGCATTTAATCCTAGACAAACTGACATATGAAGAACTGAGATTTTGCCCAAGGTCAAATGGCAAAAAAGTTGCAGAGACACAATTCTAACCTAGCTCCCTATGATTTCACTGACCTTCCTCTGTAACCAGGATAACTTATTTCTTCCATGTATGTTCCATTATTATTCTGTAAATAGTTTGCATTAATTAAAAAACCCAGAAAATAGCTCCATTTTTTTCTATTTCAATTTGCTGTCATGTAATTGGTGTGAATATTTTTTTCAAAATATTACTATAAATATTTGCATTAAAAGGAGTATTTCAGTAAAAAAGGAAAACTTTAACTTTATTGATATTATATTCAGTTTTTCTCACAGACATGTTTTTGATTTGTAAGAGGTTAAGCCATTTAATAACCAATACAAATGCCAAGATGCTATACAAAATATTCAGTTAAAATAATTTTTAATTGTTTCTTAGTATTTCCTACATGATTCAATATACCACAGAAAAATACTATGTATTTTTCTTTCAAGTCTTCCTACAATGAAAAACTTAAAAACTTTGTACAAAACTTAATTAGTAAACACAAGTTTTGGTTTAATAGTTGGAAGTGAGAAATTAAAACAATCAGAATTTTTTTAGTTTGCTTTCATAACTATTAGTCTAGCTAGTAAAAATTGCTGCTTTCAGACTTCAGGTATTTAAAAGGTAAAAATAAACATTTTTATAATTTTTTTTCAGAAATTTTTTTTCTAAAATCGTTTTAGGAATCTATTCTATGTACTTCTTTGCAGCAAACTGTATGCCTTCTGTATTAGGTCCTGGATTCGTCTAATAGCAATGACCTAATTGTTGGATCCTTCTAAAGGCTCATCAATTATGATTGAACCTCCTGAATCATGATTTATTTATTTGATCCTAATCATGCTTTTGCCAATAAAAGATCCAGCCAATTCTTTGGGAACAGTTACTTGTGTTGTAATAATAAGTCCATCCAAATCACAGTATGTCTTGCTCCCCTGCTGAAGAATAATCATACCCAGAATCAACCAGTGGTTTCTTCCCTGACCACTTACTTCTGTGTCCCAACCTCTGAATGCAAGCTCAGGAAATGAATCTGGTTCCTGATTACCCATGGGATGAAGACATGCAAGCTGCTCTGCAAAGCCTATTAGGCCTTGATGACCTGGCCTCTGACTACCTGTCAACCTTCTCTCCCTCCTTTCTCATCAGTCATTATACTCCAGTCATACCTAACTAATCTGCTGTTTCCTGAACATACTACACTTTTTCATTCCTCTGTCTGGAAAGCTTTCCCACCTTGACCTCCTGACCAACTCCTACTCATTCTTCAAGTTAGCTCCTCGGGAAGGCTTCTCTAATTTCCCCACAAAGGAATGCATGCTGTTTCCTCTTGAGATCACATTCTATCTTCTACACTTGCTTCACTATGTTTTTATTGCTCTTCACATATTTGTCTCCCTTAACGATGACTTCCCTGAAGGCAGAGTATAGATTTTAATGTTTATAATCACACAGAATAGCACAGTGCATGACACAAATAGGTGCTCAAGTCCTTCATGTCTTCATGTCTTCTTGTGTGTTGTGAACCAGACACTGTGACCCAAGTTGGCAATTCAAAATGAGCAAAAAGGCAAGGTCCCTGTGCTCAATGAGCTAACTATCTGGGAGAGAAACTGATGTTAATCAAATGATAATATTTATGAATATATCATTACAATTTGAAATAAGTGCTCTGAAAGACAAAGACACACACACACACACACACACACACACACACACACACACACACACACTCCTACCTAGGCTGGAGCAGGAGGGAGGAGGAGTGGCTAAGGAAGGCTCCCCTAGGAAAGCAGTGCTTACTGGCCATCCAGAGGACGAGTAATTAGAGATGAGGCTGAGAAGAAATGGGCCAGAATATGAGGGATCTTTGCAAGGTCATAACAAGGATTTAGTTCTTTTGTCCTTAGAGCAACATTAGGCATTGAAGGATTTTAAGGAGCTGACTGACATTATCAGACGTGTGATTTGCAAAGATGCTCAGGCAGCAGTTTGGAAAGTGAATTGAAGAAACAAATATTTATTGACCGCATTAACAAATTAATAACTTAACTAACCTGCTTAGCTAATTCTTGATTATTCACATTATGTTAGGCCCATCTAATTAGAATTTAAATTTTAATAATATCTTCTAGTGTAGCATTGTCCAATGGAAATTTAACATGAGTCACATAAGTAATTTAAAATTTTATACTACCTACATTTTAAAAAGTAAAATGAAACAGGTGAAAATTTTAATTATGTATTATACATAACCCACTGTATCTAAAATACTATTTTAACATGTAATCAATATAAAAATGTTATTAAATTTTGTACTAATCTTTGTAATCCAGTGTAAGTATTTTACATTTACAGTACATATCTATTTGGATCACCACATATCAAGTGCTTAACAGCCACTGTGGCCAGTGGTACCAGTGGACAGTGGACAGTGCAGTTGTAATGCCTTCCCCAAGTGGTTTCCAAACCTGATTATACATCAGAAGTATACACAAAGACATTTGTTAAAAAGATTTCCCAATAGCTCTCTCCATTTTTATTAAGCTCTCTCCATTTTGATTGGTCTCTAGGAAGAGACCCAGAAATCTGGTTCTGATCAAGTACACCAAGTGATGGTGATGTAACAGTCCATGGACCAGCATATGGGAATTACTGCATTGCCTCAAAGTTGGGAATATAACAAAACCTTTGTGAATATAATGAAACATCTTGCACCCTTGGAAAATTTGAGCAATGTCATGAGAAGCCCAGTAGGAAAGATATTTGAGACACCCTTGAAGTAATTTCAGAAATTCATTGCCATCACTGCTTCTTAAAAGTTCAATCTGTAGAATTCAGTTCCTGAAAAGATAGCAAACTAACAATACTACTACCTCCTGGAGTCCCCAGGTCTAATCCTGAAGATGTCATGTAAGTGACAGGATAATGATGGATCTTAGAGACTAACTCAGAAACACTGACAAACCCCTGGGAGATGAAAGGGAGTTGGGTACCATTGTGGTGGGAAAAGGAAAGCCTAGGGTCATAGATGAACACTGATGGAGGTAAGTAGAATGGAGAGATGGGCTCCCTGATTGTGCCTTCTTCTAACCACATTACCCTGGGTGGATCACAGCCCACGCCAACTCGAGGTGGACATGAAAACAGCAGGTCCAGCCCAGCACCTGCCCAAGGAGGCAGAATAACATGGGGAAGCTGATAACTATGCATACAGGTTGGCTTGCAACAGTTCTCTCCTTTACTTCCTTCCACCCTGGGGTCTAGGAAGTAGCAGAGGATACAGTAGCTCTTGGAAAAGGGATGGCAAATGCAGGGGAACTGGGAAATAACCTACAGGCATGTTCTCTTCCTGAAAGGGCAAAATGGAACTAGCAGAACCCAGGCTGTAACACAAGAGGCTTTTCAGCCTGAGGTTCATCCATGCTCCCCTTTAGCGAACCCTCTGAAAAAAAAAAAAATCACAAGAAGAATCACAATCCTAGTCTCAGGCTTTTGATCCTCCCTCTCAAGTATGAATTACAGCTGAAGTTGCTGACACTCCCAAGGGAATAAGAGATCACAGAGGAAAATATTACAGCATCTGAGGAGTATAACTCCACAAAAGAAATTTTTTTAGAAAACTAGACAATTTGTGCTAGAGGAGTAGAATTAATGGACCCAAAAAAATTGAGAAATTTTAAGTGAGTAGAAGAAATGCCACCAAAGAGATAAGGGAGAATATTAGCAATATGAAGCAATAATAAGCTGGAGATACTGGTTATGAAAAATATGGGGATTGAAATGAACTCAGTGGATGAGTTGGCTGACCGACTAGACACCATCAGATAACAAATTAGTAAGATAGAAATTCGTTGGGGATCTCTCCCATAATGTATCTAGAAGCAATGAAGAGATGGGAAACATAAAAGTTAAAGGATAAAAAAAAAAAGTTAAAGGATTTGGAGAGAACCCTGATAAAACCTGACAACATTATAAGAAAAGAGAGGTAATATCCTTCATTAACATTCATAAAAACGTAGGAACAAAATACTAGCTAATTGAATCAGACATATATATATATATATAATATATAACATGCAATAAAATAAATGAATTTAGAAAGGTTGCAGGATACAAAATCAACATATAGAAAAATCAATTGTATTTCTATAAGCTAGCAATGAAAAATCCAAAAATTAAATTAAATAATCCCTTTCAAAATCACTTCAAAAAGAATAAAATACTTAGAAATATATATAGCACGACATGCAAAAAAACTTTTACAATGAAAACTACAAAGCACTGTTAAGTGAAATTAAAGACAATCTAAGTAAATGAGTGACATGACATTTTCATGGACTGTAAAACACACTACCATTAAGGTGCCAGTTTTCTACCAATAAATCTATCAATTCTATACAATCCTTGTCAAAATCCTAGCAAGATCTTTTGTAGAAATTGGTAAACTGATCCTAAAATTTATATGGATATGCAAACGACCTAGAATAGCTAACACATTTTTGTAAAATTAGAAGGACTTAATTATCTGATTTTAGAACTTAATATAAAGTAATGATAATCAAGAGAGTGTGGTATTGGTACAAAGATAGACCTATAGTTCAATGAAATAGGATAGAAATTCCAGAAATAAATTCTTACATTTATGGTTACTTGATTTTTTACAAAATGTCAAGGCAATTCAAAAGTGAAGAATAATAATTTTAACAAATGATGGTAGAACAATAACATATCCATATGCAAAAAAGAACTCAAACCATTACTTTGTAGTATATATTAAAGAACAACTCAAAATGGATCATAGACCTAAATGTATGAACTAAACCTATAAAGCTTCTAGAAAATATAGGAAAATATCTTTGGGACTTTGGTCTAGGCAAAAATTTATTAGTGTGACACAAAAAGCACAATTCATTTTAAAAATTGATAAAGTGAACTTCACTGAAATGTAAAACTTTTGCTCTTTAAAAGACACAATTAGGAAAGTTAAAAATAAGTCTGGGGGAAAATATTTGCAAACCATACAAGGACTTGTCATTAATTATCTACTGCTGTGTAGCAATTGGCCCAAAAGTTAGTAGTTTAAAACAACAAATATTTATTATCTCACACAATTTTTGACTCTGAAGAATCTGAGTGCAGCTGTCAGTCAGAGCTGCAGTCATGTCAAGACTCGATTAGGACTAGAGAATTTGCTTCCAAGCTCACTCACATGGCTGTTATCAAGCCTCAGTTCCTTGCTGTTTGTTACCCAGTGTATTAGTCTGATAGGGCTGCTATAACAAAATAGCACAAATTGAGCGGCTTAAATAACACAAACTTATTTTCCAAAAGTTCTGGAGGCTAGAAGTCCAAGATCACAGCGTCAGCAGGTTTTGTTCCTTCTGAGGCCTCTTTGGGTTGTAGATGACCTTCTTGCTGTGTCTTCGCATGGCTTTTCTCTGTGTGCACACATCCCTGATGTCTCCTTTTGTGTCTAAATTTCCTCTTCTTAAAAGAATTGGACTAGGGCCCACCTGAACGGCCTCATTTTAATTTAATCACCTCTTTAAAGGCCCTATCTCCAAACAGCCGCATTTTGAGGTCCTAGGGGTTAGGGCTTCAACATTTGAATTTGGGAAGAACTTCCTTAAGGAAGTTGTGGTACATATAAGGAAGATGTGGTACATATATACAATGGAATATTACTCAGCCATAAAAAAGAATGAAATAATGCCATTTGCAATAACATGGGTGGACCTAGAAATTATCGTATTAAGTGACGTAAGTCACACAGAGAAAGACAAATATCATATGATATCACTAATGTGTGGAATCTAAAAAAAGATATAAATTAACTTATTTACAAAACAGAAACAGACTCACAGACATAGAAAACAAACTTATGGTTACCAAAGGGGATAGCAGGTAAGGGAAGATGTAAATTAGGAGTTTGGAATTAATATATACACAGTACTACACATAAAATAAATAAGAAATACTACTGTATAGCACAGGAAACTACACTATCTTGTAATAACCTATAATGAAAAAGAAGCTGAAAAACAGTATATGAATTTTATGTATAACTGAATCACTTTGCTGTACACCTGAAACTAACACAACGTTGTAAATTAACTATACTTCAATAAAATAAAATTAAAAGAAAGAGAAACAAACATAAAAATGGGCAAAAGAACTGAAAAGACATTTTTCCAAAGAGAAAATGCAGATGGCCAACAAACACATGAAAAGATGCTCAACATCACTAATCATCAGGGAAATACAAATCAAAACCACAGTGAGGGCTTCCCTGGTGGCACAGTGGTTGAGAGTCTGCCTGCTAATGCAGGGGACACGGGTTCGAGCCCTGGTCTGGGAGGATCCCACATGCCGCGGAGCAACTAAGCCCGTGAGCCACAACTACCGAGCCTGCGCGTCTGGAGCCTGTGTTCCGCAACAAGAGAGGCCGCGATAGTGAGAGGCCCGCGCACCGCAGTGAAGAGTGGCCCCCGCTTGCCACAACTAGAGAAAGCCCTCGCACAGAAACGAAGACCCTACACAGCCCAAAATCAATCAATAAATAAATAAATAAAAACCCACAGTGAGATGTATCATCTCATACCTGTCAGAATGGATATCATCAAAAAGAACAGAAATAGATAAATGGCGAGACAAGATGGCTGAGCAGAAGGACTTGAGTTCACCTCCTCTCATGAAAACACCAAAATCACAAATAACTGCTGAACAACCATTGACAAAAAAGACAGGAACCTACCAAAAAAGATATTCTACATCCAAAGACAGAGAAGAAGCCACAACAAGATGGTAGGAGGGGCACATTCATGATACAATCAAATCCCAAACTTGCCAGGTAGGCGACCCCAACACTGGAAAACAATTATATTGCAGAGGTTCTCCCACAGGAGTAGGAGTTCTGAGCTCCACATCAGGCTCCCCTGTCTGGGGGTCAGGCATCAGGAGGAGAAGCCCCCAGAGCATTTGGCTTTAAAAGCCAGCGGGACTTGATCACAGGAACTCCACAGGACTACGGGAAACAGAAACTCCACCCTTAGAAGGCACGCATCAAGGTCTCATGTGCATCAGGACGCAGCATAAAAGCAGTAACTTCATAGGAGCTTAGGCCAGACATACCTGCTGGTATTGGAGGGTCTCCTGGAGAGGCAGGGGGGCAGCTGTGGTTCACTGTGGGCACAGGGACACTGGTGGCGAAGGTACCAGGGATTATTCATAGGTGTGTGCTCTCCTGGAGGCTGCCATTTTGACACCAAGACCTGGCCCCACACAATAGCCTGTAGGCTCCAGTGCTGGGATGCCTCAGGCCAAACCACCAACAGGGCAGGAACACAGTCCCACCCATCAGCAGACAGGTTGCCTAAAGTCTTCCTGAGCCTAGAGCCTACAGCTGGGATAAGACCCAGCTCCACCCACCAGTGGGCAGGTACCAGTCCTTCCTACCAGTAAGCTTGCTCAAGCCTCTAGACCAGCCTCACCCATGACGGGGCAGACACCAGACGCAAGAGGAAGCAGAATCCTGCAGCCTGCAGAATGGAGGCTACAAACACAGAAAGTTAGACAAAATGAGACGTCAGAGGAATATGCTCCAGGTGAAGGAACAAGATAAAACCCCAGAAAAACAACTAAGTGAAGGGGAGATAGGCAATCTACCAGAAAAAGAATTCACAGTAATGACAGTAAAGATGATCCAAATCTCTGAAAAAGAATGGAGGCATAGACCAAAATATAAGAAATGTTTACCAAAGACCTAGAAGATTTAAAGAATAAACAAACAGAGTTGAACAGTACAATAACTAAAATAAAAAATACACTAGAAGGAATCAATAGCAAAATATCTGAGGCAGAAGAATTTATAAATGACCTGGAAGACGGAATGGTGGAAATCACTGCTGCAGAAGAGAATAAAGAAAAAAGAATGAAAAGAAATGAGGACAGTTTAAGAGACCTCTGGGACAACATTACATGCACCAACATTCGCATTATAGGGTCTCAGAAAGGGAAGAGAGAGAGGAAGAGCCTGAGAAAATATGTGAAGAGATAATAGCTGAAAAATTCCCTAACATGGGAAAGGAAACAGTCACCCAAGTCCAGGAAGCACAGGAAGTTCCATACAGGATAAACCCGAGGAGAAAGACACCGAGACATATATTAATCAAATAGACAAGAATTGAAAACAGAGAAAATATTAAAAGCAACAAGGGAAAAGCAACAAATAACATACAAGGGAGTCCCCATAACGTTATCAGCTGATTTTTCAGCAGAAACTCTGCAGGCCAGAAGGGAGTGGCATGATATATTTAAAGTGAAAAAAGGGAAAAACTTACAACGAAGAATACTCTACCCAGCAAGGCTCTCATTCAGATTCGAAAGAGAAATCAAAAGCTTTACAGACAAGCAAAAGCTAAGAGAATTCAGCACCACCAAACCATCTTTACAACAAATGCTAAAGGAACTTCTCTAGGCAGAAAAGAAAAGGCCACAACTAGAAACAAGAAAATCACAAATGGGAAAGCTCACTAATAAAGGCAAACATACAGTAAAGGTAGGAAATCATCCACAAACAAGTATGATATCAAAACGAGCAATCGTGAGAAGAGGAAAGTACAAATGCAGGATACTAGGGATACATTTGGAAATTAAGAGACCAGCAACTTTAAAACAGTCTTGTATATATATGGACTGCTATATCAAAACCTCACAGTACCCACAAACCAAAAATCTACAATAGATATACACACAAAAAAGAAATAGGAATCCAAACACAACACTAAACAGCATCACCAAAGAAGAAGAGAAGAGAACAAAAGAGGAAGGGAAGAAGAAGATCTACAGAAACAAATCCAAAACAATTAACAAAATGGCAATAAGAACATACATATTGGTAATTACCTGAAATATAAATGGAATAAACACTCCAACCAAAAGACACACTGGCTAAATGGATACAAAAACAAAGACCCATATATACGCTATCTACAAGAGACCCACTTCAGATCGAGGGACACACACAAACTCAAAGTGAGGGGATGAAAAAAGGTATTCGATGCAAATGGAAATCAAAAGAAAGCTGGGGTAGCAATACTCATATCAGACAAAATAACTCTAAAATAAAGACTGTTATAAGAAACAAAGATAACACTACATAATGATCAAGGGATCGATTCAAGAAGAAAATGTAATAATTGTAAATATATATGCACCCAACATAGGAACACCTCAATATATAAGGCAAATGCTAACAGCCATAAAAGGAGAAATCGACAGTAACAAAATAATAGTGGGGGACTTCAACACCTCACTTATATCAATGGTCAAATGATCCAAAGAATCAATAAGGAAACACAGGCCTTAAGTGACACATTAGACGAGATGGACTAAATTATTATTTATATAGCATTCCATGCAAAAGCAGCAGAGCACACACTCTTTTCAAGTGCAGATGAAACGTTCTCCAGGATAGATCACATGCTTGGTCGTAAAGCAAGTTTCAGTAAATGTAAGAAAACTGAAATCTTATCAAGCATCTTTTCCGACCACAATGCTATGAGATTAGAAATCAACTACAAAGAAAAGACCATAAAAAACAAACACGTGGAGGCTAAACAATATGCTGCTAAAGAACCAATGGAACACTGAAGATATCAAAGCGGAAATCAAAAAGTATCTACAGACAAATGAAAATGAAAATACAACGATCCAAAACCTATGGGACGCAGCAAAAGCAGTTCTAAAAGGGATATTTATAGCAATACAGTCTTACCTCAGGAAACAAGAAAAATCTCAAGTAAACAACCTAACCTTACACTTAAAGGAACTAGAGAAAAAAAGAACAAAAATTCCAAAGTTAGTAGAAGGAAAGAAATCATAACGATCAGAGCAGAAATAAACGAAATAGAGATGAAGAAAACAACAGAAAAGATCAATGAAACTAAAAGCTGGTTCTCCAAAAAGATAAAAAAAAAAATTCTTAAACCTTTAGCTAGACTCACCAAGGAAAAAAAGGGAGAGGTCTCAAATCAATAAACTTAGAAATGAAAAAAGAGAAGTTACAGCAGGCACCACAGAAATACAGAGGATTATAAGAGACTACTACAAGCAACTATATGCCAATAAAATGGATAACCTAGAAGAAAAGGACAAATTTTTAGAAAGGTAGAATCTCCCAAGACTGAAACAGGAAAAAATAGAAAATATGAAGATACCAATCACAAATACTGAAATTGAAACTATGATTTGAAAACTTCCAACAAACAAAAGTCCAGGACCAGATGGCTTCACAGGCGAATTCTATCAAACTTTTAGAGAAGAATTAACATACCCTTCTAAAAATATTCCCAAAAATTGCAGAGGAAGGAACACTCCAAATTCATTCTATGAGGCCACCATCACCCTGATATCAACACCAAAGATACCAAACACACAAAATTACAGGCTAATATCACTGATGAACACAACACAAAAATCCTCAACAAAATACTAGAAAACTGAATCCAACAATACGTTAAAACAATCATACACCATGATCAAGTGGCATTTATCCCAGGCATTCAAGGATTTTTCAACAACTGCACATTAAACAGTATGACACACCACATCAACAAACTAAAGAATAAAAAACATATGATCATCTCAATAGATGCAGAAAAAGCTTTTGACAAAATTCAATACCCATTTATGATAAAAACTCTCCAGAAAGTGGGCACAGAGGGAACATACCAACAACATAATAAAGGCCATATATGACAAACCTACAGCTAACATAATGGTGAAAAAATGAAAGCATTTCCTCTCAGATCAGGAGCAAGACAAGGATGCCAGTCTTGCCACTTTTATTCAACCTGGTTTTGGAAGTCCTAACCATGGCAATCAGAGAAGAAAAAGAAACAAAGGGAATCCAAATTGGAAAACAAGTAAAACAGTCACTGTTTGTAGATGACATGATACTACACATAGAAAATCCTAAAGATGCCACCAGAAAACTACTGGAGCTCATCAATGAATTTGGTAAAGCTGCAGGATACAAAATTAATACACAGAAATCTGTTACATTTCTATAACTAACAACAAAAGATCAGAAAGAGAAATTAAGGAAACAATCCCTTATACCATCACATCAAAAAGAATAAAGTACCTAGGAATAAACCTACCTAAGGAAGCAAAAGACCTGTACTCAGATACTGATGAAAGAAATCGAAGATTACACAAACAGATGGAAAGGTATACCATGATCCTGGATTGGAATAATTCATATTGTCAAAATGACTATACTACCCAAGGCAATCTACAGATTCAATGCAATCCCTATCAGATTACCAATGGCATTTTATGCAGATCTAAAGAAAATATCTTAAAATTTGTATGGAAACACAAAAGAGCCCAAATAGCCAAAGCAACCTTGAGAGAGAAAAATGGAGCTGGAGGAATCAGGTTCCCTGACTTCAGACTATACTATAAAGCTACAGTATTCAAGACAGTATGGTACTGGCACAAAAACAGACTTATAGATCAAAGGAACAGAATACAAAGCCCAGAAATAAACTCATGTACCTATGGTCAATTAATCTACAACAAAGGAGGCAAGACTATACAATGGAGAAAAGACAGTCTCTTCAATAAGTGGTACTGGGAAAACTGGACAGCTACATGTAAAAGAAAGAAATTAGAACATTCTCTAACACCATACACAAAAATAAACTCAAAATGGATTAAAGACCTAAATGTAAGGCCAGATACTATAAATCTCTTAGAGGAAAACATAGGCAGAACACTCTTTGACATAAATTGCAGCAATATCTTTTTGAATTTACCTCCTAGAGTAATGAAAATAAAAACAAAAATAAACCAATGGGACCTAATTAAACTTAAAAGCTTTTGCATAGCAATGGAAATTATAAACAGAACAAAAAGACAACCCATGGAATGGGAGAAAATACAAATGAAGCAACTGACAAGAGATTAATCTCCAAAATATACAAATAGCTCATGCAGCCCAATATCAAAAAAACAAAAAAAAACCAATCAAAAAATGGGTGAAAGATCTAAATAGATATTTGCCCAAAGAAGACATACAGATGGCCAGAAAGCACATGAAAAGATGCTCAACATCACTACTTATTAGAGAAATGCAAATCAAAACTACAATGAGGTATCACCTCACACCAGTCAGAATGGTCATCATCAAAAAGTCTACAAGCAATAAAAGCTGGACAGGGTGTGGAGAAAAGGGAACCCTTCTACACTGTTGGTGGAAATGTAAATTGGTAGAGCCACTATGGAGAACAGTATGGAGGTTCCTTCAAAAACTAAAAACACAGTTGCCATACGATCCAGCAATCCCACTTCTGGGCATACATCTGGAGAAAATCATGCTTTGAAAAAATATATGCACCCCAATATTCATTGCAGCACTATTTATAATAGCCAAGACATGGAAGCAACCTGAGTGTCCATTGACAGAGGAATGCATAAAGAAGATGTGGTACATATATACAATGGACTATTACTCAGACATAAAAAAGAATGAAATAATGCCATTTGCAGCAATATGGATGGACTTAGAGATTATTATAGTTATGCAAGTCAGACAGAGAAAGACAAATATCATATAATAGCACTTATATGTAGAATCTTAAAAAAAAAAGATACAAAATAACTTAATTACACAACAGAAGCAGACTCACAGACATAGAAAACAAACACGTTTACCAAAGGGGAAAGGTGGGGGGAGGGATAAATTAAGAGTTTGGGATTAACATATACACACTACTATAAATGAAATACATGCTCAACAAGGACCTACTGTATAGCACAGGGAACTCTACTCAATATTCTTTAATAATATATATGGGAAAAGAATCTGAAAAAGAGAATTATACATATATGTATAACTGAATCATTTTGCTGTACACCTAAAACTGACACAACATTGTAAATCAACTCTACTCCAATATAAAATAAAAATGTTAAAAAAATATCAAAAACAATATGTGAAACAAGCTTTATCTTGATTCAAACTATTCCAGAAGATAAATCTAAGAAAAAAGTTATAAAACCTATTTTTAAACAACAGCATCAAGAAAAATAAGTATATGCAATCCCTAGTTGACTGCTCAGAAGGGTAATATTCATTTAGATGTATCTAAAAATAAACAGTTTTACTATACTATGATCACACTTAATCCATGCATACCCTCCGGATAAGCCAAAAGAATTAGTCTCACTTTGTCCATTTCAGTAGAGACAACTACTTTGAACTCTAGCAACCCATAGCATTCTAAGGACCTCCAAGAATTCCACAACGTTTTTTACCTTCTCCTGGCTCAAAACTTTATGCATAAATGGTTATGTAAAAAATCCAGAATCAGAGAGACAGAAAAAAAGAGAGAGAGAGAGAGAGGGACACATTGAGAATGAGAAAAGAAAAACCATAACTCTAAGGCTCTAAAAAGCCTTGAATTTTAGGCGTAAGTTTCACATATTTTTTGGAAAAAGTCTCCCAATTCTGAATTCATTCAATTAAAACTAAGCAATTCAAAAACAACAAAAAACAAACAAACCTATGTACACTGTTGGTGGGAATATGAATTCACACAGTCACTGTGGAAAACAGTATGGAGGTTTCTCAAAAAACTAAAAATAGAAGTACTATATGACCCAGCAATTCCACTCCTGGGTATATAGCTGCAGAAAACAAAAACACTAATTTGAAAGGACACATGCATCCCAATGTTCATAGCAGCATTATTTACAATTGCCAAGATATGGAAGCAACCTAAGGGTCCATCACCAGATGAACAGGTAAAGAGGAGGCGGTATGTCTTTACAATGGAATACTACTCAGCCATAAAAAAGAACGAAATTTTGCCATTTGCAGGAACATGGATGAACTTGGAGGGCATTATGCTAAGTGAAATAAGACAGATAATGCATGATATCACTTATATGTGGAATCTATAAAATACAACAAACTAGTGAATATAACTGTTACTCAATCCAAGTCCATGTGCCCAACACACAGTGAAGCCAAACAATATCAAAATGTTGGAGTCTGGAGCAGAGAAAGCAAGGCCATGCAAGGAGACGGATGGCTCAGGCCTTAAAAACCCCAAACTCCCCGAAAGCTTCTAGCAAAGCCTTTTATAGGAAAGGTGAGGGAGGGGCGTGGTTAGTTGTTGCAAACTTCTTGGTGTCAGATCCTTCGTTTTTGAGGTCAGGTCATAGGTCATGATGTTCCTGTAAACCTCCACTGAAACAAAGGTTATTCTCTGTTCTGACGAGAAAGGGCAAGGACCCAAGGTTCAACTTTTGACCTCCGAGGTCCAAGCCCTGTCTAAAAGGAAGGGGTCCCTTCGCGGTCTGGTTACCCTGCCCAGGAGCCTTCGTCCAGTACCCAGTCTGGGTCCTCCCACCAGTGCCCAGATGCAGCTGGGGAGGCAGATCTCAGTTGGTGGCGCCCTCAGGGCCAAGTCCCAGACCCTGCCCAGCCATCACCAGTGAGGGAGCAAAGTGCCCAGGACTCAACTGGCCCTCAGGCTCCTCAGGCCACCCAAACGGGTGCCGGATTTCCTGGACTGCGACCCATGGTCACGCCTGCCACCATTAGGTCGCAGAGGTGGGAATGGGGGAGAGGGTCGCT